>NW_025765186.1:180790-237080 GCF_003918875.1 Haliotis rubra | reverse complement strand
ACCTATTTTAAACAACAGAGCCATTTCAAAACTTCATCATTTTTACAGATTCATTATCTTGCCTTCAAGCACTTCAAAATGTTTCTTCAAGTCATCCTATCATCCTGGACATTTTAGAATTTTACAACGATCTTTGTACTGACCAAAACGACATTGTCATCTGTTGGTTGCCGGTCACATCGGCATAGCAGGTAACAGAAAGGCCGGTGCTGCAGCTAAAGCAGCTCTTGACAAGCCCTTATCTCCACTGCTGATCCCACGTATAGTGATTTCAAACCCACTATCAAAGTTATACTCGGGACCTTTATGCAAAACGTGGGAACACCTAAGCCAACAATTGGTCATACCCTACTTGGGTTGTCAGTCAAGATGTGATGAGGTAGTTCTACGACGATGTCGTATTGGCCACAGTCGGTTTACTATGACTATCTGCTGAAAACGGATGGGGATGGACCTCCCATGTAGTGTCTCTTGTGATGAAGTGTTCACCATCAAGCAAATTCTGCTTGACTGTGTGGACTTTTCTCGACTGCAAGGGATGCACATTATGATGCGAAAATCTGAAAGAGCTGTTTTCCCGTGTGAGCTTGCATCTCATTATTAACTACCTGAGGGACGTTGATGTGTGTCATAAATTGTAACTATGTAATGTGAGTAACGAATGCTTGCTTTTTGGATTCGGTGCTGTGGCATCTTCTGGTTTTGGATAAGAGTGTGATGAATGTATGTGTTTTGAAACTAAAACTCATGTTCATGAATGAACCTGTGACAGGCTGCTGGGAAAGTTCCTGGATAATGTTACTCAGTCACGTCAGCCAGTTAACGAGCTCTGTCATGGACAATGCCTCTACACGTTTTCAATGTTTTGTGCGCTGATATTGACACATTGGTGTATTTTCATGGTCTTGGAGCAGTATAATATCAGGAAGAGGATGGGCACCCACGAGTAATCGCTTATGCTACCAGGAAACTCACCAAATCAGGGCGCCATTGTTCTGCCCATAAACCTGAGTTTCTTTACTTGATAGGGGCCATTTGTGAGAAATTCCATGGCTAACTTTATAGACAGACATTCACTGTACTGGCGGATGACAATCCGCTCACTTACATCCTAACATGTCCCAAGCTGGACGTCATAGGACACCAATGGCTAGCTGCCCTTGCATCGTACAACTCTGACATCAAGTACAGAGCAGTGAAAGCCAATATGGATGCAGATGTCATTCTAGACTTCAAAGTCTAATGAAGCAAAAGAGCATGTGGGGTTAATCTCTGAAGACCCACGGCAAGGTCCCACTTCCCTGCGGGTTATAATGGGGTGTCTGCTGGTTGTGTCTTGTCACTTCCCTAAGGATCATAAACGATTATTGGTATAACACGTCCTTCAACCTGCTGTTCCTATGGTGATTTCAATGTAGTCCAAAGAAATATCATGATAAGATGAACAAACTTCGCCGACACTTCCAACATGGTTGTGGGGCGGTGGGGTAACCTAGTGGTTAAAGCGTTGGATCGTCACGCCGAAGACCCGGGTTAGATTCCCCACATGGGCACAATGTGTTAAGCTCATTTCCGGTGTCCCCGCCGTGATATTGCTGGAATATTGCTAAAAGCGGCGTAAAGCTAGACTCAGTCAGTCCAACACGATTGTTGTTGCTTCCGTGATTTGGAGTCACCTCCCCCTGATCTATTCTATTTCCGGGTCCAAACAAAGGACACGTGAAACCCGCTCCATCTGCTAATATGAATCATTCAGACACCTTGCCCTTTGTGTGAATGGTTGGTTTGCTTTGGAATGTGTTTTTGCTCTGTATCAAACCGATTAGCAGCTTATTGACCTTCACTTTTGGTCATTTTTCAGCCTTTTGCCAAGCTTTGACTTCTCTGGTGTAGCAAATCCCCAGTGATGGGCCTGTTTGCAAACATTGTCACTTTGTCACGAGAGGGGATAATCTAAACGACGATAGGTGCGTTTATCCTCGTTTCGCCCTACTCACATATATTCTATGAAAAATATGATAATTTTATCTTTCGGAATTGAAAATCACCAAATCTATCGCCAAACGGGATTTTTGATCCTAATTAAATTTGCTTTCGATTCTGAATCCCTCGATATGCGCGTGAACTGCGGATGAGATATTTTCAACTTTATGTTCCGAGATTTGAAAGTTTTGTGAAAGAACTTTGGTGTTTGCTTTTATCTCTGTCAATATCTTTATCTCATGTGAGCCTGTACCCCGAGTACACCATCAGCTCTCATTCCTAAAAGTGTATCATATTGCCATAGCGGTAGGCCTTACTTATGGCAGAGCCAATGATGAAAGTGGCGTGACCAAGGTTTCAGCACGTTGGGTTACACCACTTGCGGCTCATCATCTGGAAACGTTCCAGGGTCACAATCTCTTGTTGTAATGGTGCAGTCTTATTTTTGCTGAGTAATTTGTAACGATCGGTGGGTTTCGAGAACCGCCTTCACCTCAAGATCTGCGTGAGCTTGCTCAATGCTGAGACTGGAGTGGCAGGCTCTTCCCACAGAACACACCACAGACATTAGTGAACTCCATGAGGCGTCGTTGTGTTGCATGTGTGGCAGTTAGGGGTGGTCGCACTTGTCACTGACTTTTCTCATAATGGTGGATTGTGAACATATGATAATGGACGCCTGACTGCAGGTGTCGTCGATTAAACAATACACATTACCTTACGTTTTCATAACATGTTCTCTGATTAAGGAAGTAAACTATTTGATTAACAAATGTATAAGTTACATAACGACTGTTACAAATATTTGGGAATCCAGCAGGTATTCTGCATGTAATGATTATATCGTCACATAGTGAGTGTAACTGACCTAAGAGATAGCTTAAATATGCCATTTCCACCAACCACCGTACATACAGAATGAAGAAATATATTACTTCATCAATAAAAACTTTACTTACATTGCGTATGGCATGTGCACCTTTGGATTGAAGGTAGTCCGACCAACCAGGAAGTAGAATCTAATTTTAGCCTCATCCTGTGACTGGATATTCTGGCGCTGTCCACCCCATACACGTAATGTAAACAAGCTAGTATACTTTCGTGAAACTGAAATCCTGGTCAAAGTATTCTCTCATGTACCCGCTTACTACCCCGATTCGTGTCAACTGAATGTTGATCAGGCATGTCAATTTATGCACACTGGCGAGGTAATATATCACGAGATATGTCAGGCTTGACATGATAGTCAGGAAGAAATTTAGTGTTAGGTTTGAAGTCATGAAACAGTAAAACAGACACCAATGATACGAGGCTTGGTAAACGTTTGTCACTGTAAAAATAACATGCTATTAATAAGCGGGGGGTATATTCATCAAGTGTCTCAGCTACTGATATTTTGTATAGTTTTGTATAACAGTGTGACAGAGACATCTGACTGAGATTTGCTTTAGTCTCTGAAAGTCAGATGGCCATAGCGTTTGTTTCATGATTGGCCATAGCACTCTACTACCTATCACGTCATTTACCATGAAAAGTCAAGCTCACATTAATATCGTATGGATCCACCCCTGTTTTCAAGACAAACCAGGATTCGACGAGGCATACTCCAATCAAACGGCCAGTGTCAACTTGGTTTATTTTCATCCCATTCTTCTTTACGTTGTCTGAGCGTGGTGAGTGGCTGTTGTCGGTGTTTGCACAGTCTGTTGAGCCGTCCAAGCCAGATTTGTTCGATGGATGACAAGTCTGGACTAAGTGCTGGTCCTGTAAGGTGGTGTTCTCCTATTGCAGGTACTCAGTAACAATACGAGCCCTCTATGCGACGTCCATGTCGGTGCGCAATAAGCAATAAGCTCCACATCTAACTCAAAGATTTTGTCACCAATGACCGTCCGTTAATGTCATGTAAATGCGTTCTTCCAGTCACAGTGACCCCATACATCCCACGCCATCACTAATCCACCTACACTACGATCGTTCTGTATGAAACGACATGAGAACGCTCATTCCCACGCTCTGTGCCCAGCGACGAATGACCCAGCGCTGCCTTGGACGTCGCGCAAACAAGTTGCATCTGTTTGACCGATTTGGAATGTCTGTCCGTCCGACCACCCACATCAACACCTCCAGCTTTATGAATCCCATCTCCATATTGAGAAGCACTTTGACAAGGGTTTCGTAACACTGAAACTGACATGTTTCATTGTAAATTTTACCCCGACCATAGCTTGTGTGAAATAACACACTGTGAATGGAATAATCTTTTATAAATCCATAGACATATCATATAACTACTTGGTTCCCAAACATTGTCATCCCAGAATATCTCCTACATTTATTATTATCTGGATAGGGGCTGACAATAACTCTCTAGGGGAGAGCTTGGACCTCTATGGACAACTCTTCTGATGGCATGAAAGGGCTGCCAGGAATTGCCGAAATGCATGTGTATAAAATGTTCACACCGGTCCAAGTGCGTCAAAGCAGCTCTTAAGTGCACTGCACTTTTCTGATTCAGTCAAGTTAGATACAATTACACATTGATTGAGTAGCTTTCCACAGACTGATGAGATATCTACTTTGACACTGATGTTGAAATGAAACATGTTAGCGCTAATATGTTTTTATAGGTGATCCATAGCCAATCAAGCTCATACATTATACATGTATGTAGATCTACTGGTATATTCCTTCAAATCAACTTCATCCGTTCTCACAATGTTCTAGATGCATATTTTTTGAGGATTTAAAATTGAGTTAAAATAAGACTTTTGTGAAAATTCACTTTTCCTCCAAAAATGAAAAATGGCCAAAATCTGCGAGGCTTCTTGTATTGAATTTGCAAAGAAATGACAAACATATGTTAGATGATGGGATGATCTCAAACTTATTTTACTGATGTAGTCGATATAGACATATATAGATAAAAACTTATCAGCTACGAATTTCCTACAATTTGATGTGTGATTTATGAGAATTTGAGATTTTACAAAAATAGTCATAACGAAAGCGAGGCCTTTCGATCTTTATTCAATAAGACGGGTATAAGCTACAAACATGTCAAATTTCATGCTTGTCACAAAGTGAACAATTTGATCACTTATCCGCTGGGCTATTGATAGTGTGCTGGGAGATGAAAATTCACTCTGAATGGATCAATTAAAAGCAGATTATAGACCACTAATAACCAAATGATCTGACAATATCATTTGGTGCCATTATGATCTCAAAGGACAAGAACACGTTGTTCCAATTGTTGGGAACACTTACTCTTTGGTGGGATCACATTTATAGCATTCTGAACATCTCTAGGGCGTCATGGAAAATTATGCTTTTAAGTTTCTTTGGAAAAGGCCCATATACAGCCTCAGGAGAACTCCAGCTAACAATCTCATCTTGTCCTTTTTGATAAGGCAAGTGACGTTATTCAAATATAATTAATATGTTTATGTCACTTTTGACAGCAACGTGATTGGGAACATATATGCGGATCTCGCCTTTGAAATGTCTCATTTGGATCCCCAAAACACTGTCGTCAGGCTCCTCATTGTTTTCAGTGCCCATGATTTGGTACCTCCTGAACTCTTGGTGCACACCAGGAGAGTCCCCGGGTTCTCCACCGGGAGTACAGCCCTTCTGACACTCTGGGTAATGCAAAAGACTGCAGTGTTGGAGAGCCTCCATAGTCTCCGGAAAGTTCTTGGTGGGTTTGACGAGGCAGTGTTTCCTTGGAATAGTCCCATTAGCTACCTGGGCAGCCTGTAGAGGGGCAAGGGCCCTGGTCTTACCAGCCTGACTGTGCCAAGATCACACGAACCCTCCTTTGCTGCATTTTCATCTTAATCTGCCAACTTTTAATTCTTTTTATACTTCTTTCTAATGCTTTTAAACTTCTTTGGAACAAACCCTAACAAACCTGATGTTGCCCTGTTTGATAAAACAGACGAATATATTCATATCATTGAATTTTCTGTTCCTTTTACAGAAATGCAGGGCAAGGGTCTTGAGTTCACCACCCGAACCCTCTCTGCTGCATTTTCTATCTTAATCTGTAAAGTAATAATAAATCGAACGACTTTAATACGTCTCCTTCCCTTTAGGCATCGAGCCCTAAATGATCCCCATGCGGCAGTCATAGTTTTGCTTGACAGTTTACCTCTACA
This sequence comes from Haliotis rubra, assembly GCF_003918875.1. Classification (NCBI taxonomy): domain Eukaryota; kingdom Metazoa; phylum Mollusca; class Gastropoda; order Lepetellida; family Haliotidae; genus Haliotis; species Haliotis rubra. The sequence continues at coordinate 230,934 of NW_025765186.1, read as the reverse complement.
GAAATCAACTTCAGCAATAACATGTGTAAATGTTTCATTTGCTTTTCAAGGACATGTGCGCAGTCGATAGAATATGCTGCTGATTCACTGAAGTCTGGTTAGTCTCACTCTTTGAAAGAGGTGGAAATCACATTTTCTCTCCTATCTCTCTATCTCATGTATACAGGAGGTACATGTATCATTATGTAGGTCACAAGTTTTCTCAGACACATGCGTAATCAAAGTTTGCACCTTCAAACAAATGCTGCTGTTATTTAGAGTCAATTTAACGACCAGAGCATGTATCATAAGAACTATTCTATAAGTGTGATTAATATTGTCAACGCGTGGATACGCGTCAGCTGGGAATTAGCTCATAATTAAGATGAAGTGTGCGTTGATGATGACGACGAAGGCATAGTTGAGTTCAAACGTCTTTAGTACATGACAAACAAATACACAAGACATGAGCGAGGTGAGCGGTGTACCTGCTCAACCCCAGGGCGTTTCCTACGAGCGGCATTATCCTGCTCGTGGTCGTCCCAACAGACAGTCCAAATACCGAACTCGTACTCCTTCCCTGTCTAGATGTGAGCATACTAAGTATATATACAGTTTTTGACAACAATGGACAGGCGACGACTCATCAATGGACAGACAGAAAAGCAATAGCACTTCCTTGACCAGTTGATGTGATGGCAGACACGGCCAAGGGGGATTACCAATGAAGGTTATAAATGTCTAATACAATAATTAATGGGCTGACAAGTCAATTTACAATGCGGTAGTGATAAGGATGTACAGTAGTGATTGAAAATACAGCTTAGTGTCAAATACATATTACAATAAAGTCCCACATGTCTTGAGTACATAGTTTTGGACTTTTTAAATATTTGGACGATGGCTGTCCTGAATTAAGCCCTTTAACAATATCACTGTAGAGATTGACAGTGAATGCATATTCAAGTATCTAAAATATATAATAAAAATGCAAAATTTGCATTTAAAAGTTGAAGTATCAGCGAGGAAAGGGTTAACTTACGTATTTCATCATATTTATTGAATAAACCAATTATTTACTGATGTATGAAGGCCCCTGGACCCGTTTACAATTATTTACATAAATTCTACAACATTAAAATAACAGAAGGTTGAATATAAATGTGGTTGAATAAATACATGTAGAAATCTAAGTAACTTCAGGAAACTGTTCAGTCGGCATTTTTATCATAAGCATGAGAAAGTAAAGACTTGGCATTTTCAAGCTATTTGTACTATTTGTATAAATAACTTTCTTAAAATTAAACATATTTGTAGTTACGTCTTTAGTTACATGTATGCTAAACGAAGTCTGTCAGATGTCCTTGTTACATTACTAAAGTATTTATCTCATTAAACATGTACACTCGCTGTGACACCTATTTACTGAACTACATCTTATAGTATGGTACATCTTTGTTTTTATGAATATGTCTAAAGCACTGCCCCTTTCAACTCAACTATTGTTACGCTCCTCAGTGTGTCCAATCAATTGCATCTCACAAATGACCATGATACAAGATGAGTCCCTCAGGTATGCCAGAAGTTGATACCGGTTCTGTTCAGCTGAGAACTCAATGAAATGATAAAGTATCTGACAGGGTCTTCTAACTGTAATATATGATGATAGGGCATATTGAGGTCGTAAGACTGTGGCATCTACGACACCTGTTGTACAAATTAAAGCTCATCAATACATGTCAACGTAAAGTCTGTTTTTCTGCCTCTGCCTTGAACGCCGCCGATATTCATCATAAACAAATGTATCGATAAAATCTAACTTTGAATCAACTGACAATGCACATATGCTAAAATTATATGCTTCCTCGTGATTGTCATATACAGTCAATTCGCTTCAGTTGTTCATACCAGTTGTACATAAAGAAACGTAAACGAGGGACGCCGAAAATAAATATGGTGTTCATTTAGGCATGCTTAGGTTATAGTGCAAGACACTCATTTAAAGTGAGAACCGTCAGATGGTCCCGTCATAAAGAAGTTAATATAAAACTCTTAGTTGTTCATTGGAGCTTTAACTGCTGTCTGTAGACAGGGTTCCTGAAAAGGTTAGGTTTCAGCAAACCAGCACGTTCCTCTTGGTGAAGGTTGCAGAGGTTGAGACACAACTGAGTTGGTATGTAACCTTCAAAGTCACCCATTATGATGTCAGAGATAATGATGATTCAGTCGTTGGTTTCAGGTGTTCACATAGGGCGAATCTGAAACAGGAACATTATAATATTCATATAGCACTTGCCCCAGTACGGTAATATCCAATGCACAAATATTTATGAAGTAGAACGTTTAAATTTTGAGTCAGACAAACGAGCAACAGATTGGTCATTGTCATGCTATTGCTAACAATGCATTATAACCACTTAATCAAACAGACTAGGCCCGATTCTGGAAAAAGGCTCAAATAAAAGATGTTGAAGCATTTTTAGTAGGATTTGGTATCCAGGCTATTTTAGCTTATTTAAAGGGTGCTGATCACGAAAAAATAGGATACCAAGCTGAAAAAAGTGTTTTGACCCTCAAAATTGAAAAACAAAATGGCCGCCAAAATCGCCTAAAATAGTAGTAGGTGTGCACAGTATTTTCGCATATGACTGCATCTCTATTTTTTTTAAATTTTGGAAACTTGACCTTATATGACATTTAAAGAATGCTGATCATGAATAAATAGGATATCAAACTGAAAAATGTTTTAAAACCTTTTAATATTTAAAAACAAACTGGCCACCATAGTCACCTCAAGCAGTGGTATGTGTGCATGGTATATCATCACATGTCACTGTATATATGTTTTCTAATTTGTTTAAACCTAACTCTTTTTGACATTTAAAGGGTACTGATCACGAAAAACCAGGACACCAACTGAAAAAATTGTTTATGAACCTCAAAATTGAAAAACAAAGTGGCCGCCAAATCACCTTTTCAGTGGACAAAATATTGAATGCTTAGATTGGTATATGATGAAACATAAATGACCACTGTAAATTTAAACTGTTAATATTGTTGTCACAACAAGATATAGAACTAACTTTCATTAAAAAAATAAAATACAATGTATTATAAAATTATTTCATCCTAAAATTATTTTTTAAATGTATTTGATCAAAATTGTCATAAATTATTAAGAAAAAGTTGTTACCTAACGCTTTAGTTGTTGCATAGTTCAGATAGTTAGCAACACATTGTGAAACATTACTGAGCACAGTTGCAATTGTTTTGAATGTTTTTAAAAAGGTGGTAATTTAAAATTCAAAATAATGAACGACCCCTTTACTTTGATGGCTGCCTTTCTAAGACATGTCAAGTTGCTTGGTGCAATTATTGTAAGCATTCACCTCCTTTTACATTGACACTTTTTAAATATTGTATCTACTTTCAATAAATGGCAAATAAAAACAATAGAATGAATAATATACTGCATTTTCAGTTACAAAATGTAAGTGAAACCCTCATGTTCAAATCCAATTGACTGGAAGAAATGTATGTTTTGTCAAGAAGTTAACTTGGAACAACACCAGCATTCTCTATTAGGTGTTGACATTAAACACCAGCTCTGATATTCCAGAAGCTTCTCGATTTGATCAGGACTTGAATTGTAAACTTTCAGGTATATGTGACCTTATTGCTGCCGAGGCTAAATATCATTTACCCTGTCTTAGTTCCTTTAAAAGAAAACGTCAAAACCAAAATGCTTATGACTGTAACACAGACCCACCAATGGCATGGTTGAACTCTGAGTTTCGTTATGATAGATACACCATCTCATACTCGTGTTGAGGTTGATGAACAAAGTGCCATCAATTGCATACTGGACAGTGTCTACATGTTCCTTAAACATTTGTATGTTGACTTCATCCAGTAACGAGATCCAAAGATCTTGTTCAGGTGTTTCACAAAGCAGGACAAGTTACAAGCAGGTCATGCGACTTGACACGTCCATGACAGAGTCAACGTTGATAACAATGAATCAGACGCTGGTTCTGTGATACCACTAAGCCTCATACCAAACAGATTTGTTTTCTTCACAGCAGACAATATTGATATCTTGGATGAAACCTTGGATGGAAAAAACACCTTCTATGCAACACAAGTAGCAGGATGGCAGCGTGGACCACCCCCTGATGTGAATTTTTACACATGGAAACCATCAAAACTTTAGATATTCCACATGTCATGTCAAAAGTCAGTTCAGCTCACATGCCTGTTTCTCTTGGCACACTTTCCATTTCTTAAAGCTGTCAACATCTGGTTGTTGACAGGGACTGCTGATAAAAGAAAGTACATTCCAGTTGGTAAAGTTACGAGAAACTGCCAGTACATTCTGTTGCATCATTGTTGCCATTTCATGCACTTACGGGCTGTGATCATACCAAGAAGGTCTTTCTCAACTATCATCTTCTCCTAAAGGATTTGGGTGCTGAAAACCTGAACCAAGACAAGACCAGATCCGCTGAAGAATTTGTGTGCAAAGTATATGGTGTTCATAATGTTCAAAGTGTGAACACTGTGTGTAGGGTTTTGTTTGACAAACCATCCAAACCTGGGATCAGTAATAGACATGTCTCTGTCTGCCGACAGCAGTATGCAGACGACACACAGCTGAACAAAGTTTTCTCTCCCAATGCTACAGATGCTCACGATGCAGTTTCACAGGTAGCTGGCTGCTGTGAGGACACAAAAGCCTGAATGTTTCAGAACAAGCTTAAGCTGAACGAGTCAGAGAATGAATGTCTTCTCTTGGTTCTCAGCATAGAAAGGCTGAGGCAGGACCACGCGAATTCCACTTTGTTCATCTGTTGTCTGGGGTCAAGACTCTTGGGGTCACTCTCGACTCGGATCTTTCGCTTGACTCTCATGTCAATAATCTTACCAAAACCCGCTTTCTTGTCCTTGGGACTATTGGTAATGTTCGTAAGTGCCTGACAAAGAACTCTACTGCCACATTTGTCCTGTCGCTAATTGTGTCACGGCTCGACTGTTGCAATTCCCTTCTGTCTGTGGCAACTAAACAGCATCTTAACAAATTACAACTTCAAAATACTGCAGCATGGATTGTTACACTGACTAGGAAATCAGAGCATATCACTCCTGTTCTATACAGCCATCACTTGCGCCCTGTGGAACAACGTATCAGCTACAAGCTCCTTTGTCTTGTCTTCTAGTCTCCGGTCCAGTCAGGCTCCTCCCTATACATCTGATCTGATTAAAGCCTACACACCAGCAAGAACTCTACGTTCCCAAACCAAAACCCGGCTCCATGTTCCCATGGTAAAACATCCCGCTATGGGGAGAGAACATTTGCACATTAAGCCACTAATGCCTGGAACTCTCTGCCCCAGTACCTGAAAGACTGTGAATCATTGTCATCATTTAAGCCCTATCCCAAAACCTTCCCGTTCAGACTTGCCTTCTCTGTGTAACTTCTCTCATCTCCTCTCGGATATGTGCGCTTAGAGCATGTCCTGTGCATGGATTCAGCGCGTTACAAGTAGATTATTCTTATTATTATTAAACCTGAGTTGATGCCACCAACATGCTACCCCATCCAGCGTGTCCATTACCAAATCATGATCTGGAGGAAAGCCTGGGAAGCTATTCCATCACTTCCTGAATTCACAGAGATGGGTTGGACACGAGCATGCAAAGGTCAAGAACCCCAGCTGATGTCTTGGGATCCCATTCCTGAAGCCTATTTTGCACTTATTGCATGCTCATGTCAAACAATGCACTGCAAATGCAAGAGATCAAATCTTCCTTGTACTGCTGCGTGTGGCAAGTCACAAAGATGCTTATTCAATGAATCTTTGAATATTATTATATGTTAAATTGAACCTTGTTTATGGTTGTGTTGACCAAATTATTAAGCATAACATGGGACATTGGAATTCTTATGTATATGAGAATCAAGTGTGAATAACATTATTGTTATGATGTTGGTATGGCTCAGCTGATATATTGTGTTTAGAATTGTTTGTTTTATTGATTATCCGTATTGTTTTTGTTCGAAATGATTAAAACTGTTCATGAAAAATATGTAGTTGTGTATTGAGATAACTTTAAATACTATATTTTTCCTCACTATCTCATTACCGTTGAGGTAACAATGATGTAATCAGCACAAAATCAGCTATTTTGAGGCCATTTTGTTTTTCAAATTTGAGTTTTTATAATCAATATATTTCAGTTGGTATTCTATTTTTTCGTGATCAGCCCCCTTTAATGTCTAAAAAGGTCAGGTTTAAAAAAATTAGAAAATAGATATAGTCACAGGTGATGACATACCATGCACATCTACGACTACTTGCAGCGACTATGGTGGCCATTCTGTTTGTCAAATTTGAGGTCTCAAAAACATTTTTCAGCTTGGAACCCTATTTATTAATGATCAGCATTCTTTAAAAGTTATAAAAGGTCACCGGTCAAGTTTCCAAAATTGCTAAAAAAAACCAGAGATACAGTCATAGGCGAAAATACCGAGATGCACGAAAATACCTACTACTATATTGGGCGATTTTGGCGGCCATTTTGTTTTCAATTTTGAGGGTCAAAAACACTTTTTCATCCTATTTGTTCGTGATCAGCCTTTTTAAATAGGTAAAATAGCCTGGATACCAAATGCTACTAAAAATGCTTCTTGTATTACTTTTATCCACAATCGGTCCTTGCCTAAAACGTGGAGCTGGGGAAGGAGGGGACTATTCCTTCCTGTATTCCAACTTGAATATTTTCATGCTATGCATTGTTTTATAGTGCTCTTGTTAACTTCCACATCAGTCATACCTTTGCCTTTGATATCAGCATTCACATACATGGCAGGCTTGCCGTCTTCATAAGCATGTCTTGAGGTCTGGTTGATATCTTCATAGGTGTTGACAGTGTCTGAAAATAAGTATAACTTGCGTATAGAAACTACATAACTGTTGAGAACTCAAGATTTCGAGGGTATGATAATAAAGGAATGATACACCATGCATGAACTATTTGATTGGTTTGCTGGTATGATCACAATAAAAAACTGTCGATATCCAGTTTAGGGATCCAGGGATGAATATAAGTTCGGCTGGATACCTTTAGAAGGATGGAATTCAGTATTTTCATAATTCTTCAGTTCTGTGTAAGTCTGTTTGTCATCCACACTATCCTGCAGGCCAGAGTACGGGTTAACATCTGTATTGAAGAAAAACAGTCAAGTGCAGACATGAATCAGGCATTATTTAACTACAGGGATGCATGTCATTGCACCCGTTTCATTTTATCACATGCATGTACTTTTATATACATCGTACACGTACTTTGAATATTGACGTACCTTGGAAATGCACGTGTTCTCCTCTATTTTCGGGGATCTGTGACCTGCAGCAGAAAGGACAACCCTGTCAGAAGGACATGGAATTCACACATACATACACATACATAACCATGTTTGGAATCAAACGCAGGTATTTGGGGATGTATCTAAAGAGGAAGAGATCTAACTGATTGGGAAGACTGTTTTTTAGATGTTAACATTCACGAGTACATCTGTACTCAGTGTTCGGGTTGCGGCAAAAACCTACATTTCACGCACTATATTTTGCTACCTGCGTGTTCTGCACGCAAATCATTTTGTTTTTTGAGTAGTTTCATTTCTAAATTACTTCCTTAATTCTCAGGATACTGAAATGTGACATCGTCCGTTTTGACATCGTGAAGTTACCGAAACTTGGAAATTCCTTGGTTTATATATAGCGACCTCGCCAGATAGCGTGCATAACTCCGAAGTGTGTATGACAATATTTATATACGTTATGGTAACAGGGAGGTGTGGCACACAAAACGTGACTCGTAAACGTAATCTCCGAACCGTGTATGGTATGGTATGAATTTGTGACACACACATACCATATATAGTTATTCACGGATCGGATATTACATCTTCGAGTCACGTGTTGTGTGCCACATCTCCCTGTTACCGTAACGTTTGTTGTTATTACTGCGGTTTCTGTAAGGAATTTCTATGTCATTGCTCCAAACTTTATTGACTTGTGTAAGTCCTGTTGGCTTGAACAAACAAATCAGACGATACTGACACAAATGACAGAGAATGTAGCATTGTCACTGTGACAGAACAACCCGTTAATAAATCAAGTAAGGTCCCTGAAATTTTACCCAAATAGTGTCATGATTTTTATGGTCGCTTCCACAGATATCCCAGGGAATAAGTGATCAAATTGTGCACTTCTTGTTACAAATGACTTTTCCAAAAATTGTGATCTTAACTCAATTTTAAATCCTAATAAACTATGTAGCAAGAATATTGAGAGAACAGGTGAAAGTCACCCCCAAATATACAGCTCTCTTTATATGTTGTATCAAAGCTGATTCTATTGGGGTATATTGTCCAATGTGCTCCCCTTCGTGGCGAGCAAATACGTTCTTGCTTCATTCACTTTCATGAGGTTGGTTGCTCTGTCATACAGCAGCACAACAAATCTCTCAAGCTGATTCGTTATTTCAAGTGGTGGACAAGCGAGGGAAATAAAGGTGCCTGTTATTTCAGGAAAATACATTCCACGAGGCCTTCTTTTCAATTCTACCAAAGGATGACACACTGTCACAGCTTTGAACCAGCATATAAAGATCGCTGTATATCAGGGGACTTAGCTCGGGGGCAATCCCTGATGAAATCACAGGAGTTACCCAGCCCTTTGGATTGGGGCTGTCAATGACCGACAAAGTCAAAACTTCTGAATCACAAACACCAGAACAAATGCCAAAACCATAAAACATGTTCTGTGTGTCCTTCACCTTCAAAATCCAAAACATCCGGTTAGTGTCACGTGTTCTCTGTTTGTAAACAAATACACATGGTTTACTATCGCATAAAATTGTGGTTCCTCTGTCCATTGCTTATCTAGCCCTGATCACAATCCTAGAAGCATAAACAGATTCCACCGGATTCCCACACGTGGTTGTGATAAAAAGCAATCAATTATTTAATCAAACAACTTCATAGCACAGTTTCATAGAGACAGAAGGCAACAGACTAATCATTGACACGCAAACCAGCAACACTGTGGGCGTTACTGTACTATAAGTTTTGATCCAATTCTATTGGCTTCCAAGAAGAGTAAAAACATATAAACATATAAATAACCCTAAAGCAAGACAGGAATTACTCAAAACAATTGGTATATTAGATCTGAAAGACCCATGGCGAGAGTTTTACCCATCAGCTCGAAGATTCACCTGGCGACAACCAACACCATTAAAGCTCATTTAGACTATTTTCTAGTTTCCCATAATATTCTCCAGTCCATTGAGAAAAGTGATATCATACCTAGTATAAACTCAGATCACTCTATAGTATCTCTTACAATTTCACTTTCGGACATGCAAAGGGGAAAAGGATTCTGGAAATTCAATAATTGAGAACTAAAGGACAAGGAATATGTAGAAATGATTAAAAAAAACAATAAATAACACTCTTGAACAATACGAAGACAAAACTGTTAAAGATAGAAAGATGTTTACAATAAATGATCAGTTATTATGGGAGATGTTACTTTTAAATATTAGAGGAACATCAATACTTTTTTTCATCCACTCGTAAAAAAGAATATATAGCTTTGGAATCGAATCTGGAACAAAAACTTTGTGAAATTGAGATTAAACTGGGAGACGTAGCTAGTAGGCAGTCAGACGTATTACTAGAAGAATACAAATCAACTAAACTTGAATTAGAAAACTTACATAAAGCAAAAACACAAGGCTCCTTTATTAGATCAAAGCCAAGTGGATAGAACATGGAGAAAAAATATCCAATTACTTTTTAAAATTAGAAAGTAGAAATTTTCTAACTAAATCTATCTCAGCTCTTGAAAACCAGAAAGAACGTTATTGAAGAAACAACATGAAATCATTCAAGAAGTGAAACATTTTTATGAAAAACTGTATGAAACTGAAGACTGTACACAGATTGATCTGGAAAACCTTTTTGCTAAAGTATCAGTGCCTAGGTTAGACTGTCAAACATCACTTTCCTTAGAAGGGGAGCTGACCTATAATGAAGTACTTGAAGCACTAAAAAAAATGAAAAATGATAAGAGTCCTGGCCCAGATGGCTTCACAGCAGAATTTTTAAAGTTCTTTTGGTTAGACCTCAATAAATATTTGATAAATGCTTTAAATTATGCATATAAAACAGGGCCTTATCTACTACCCAAAAACAAGGTCTAATCACTTGCTTGCCTAAAGAAAAACAAATCAAAACTCTTTCTAAAAAATTGGCACCCTATTACTCTTTTAAATACTACTTATGAATTAGCTGCATCGACAATTGCAAATAGAATAAAGCCAATCTTACCACTGATTATCCATGAGGATCAAAAGGGTTTTGTATCGGGTAGATATATAGGTGAAGTGACTAGACTTATTTATGATATATTAGACTATACAGAATCATACCAGATACCAGGCTTACTACTACTTATTGATTTTGAAAAGGCATTTGATTCTGTGGATAGAAAATTTATACATAATGTACTTAACTTTTTCCGCTTTGGGCCCAGTATTCAAAATTGGATAAAATTATTTTTCGAAAACATTGAAACAAGTGTTTTGGTTAATGGTTTTGCAAGCCCCTTCTTTAAGGTTACAAGAGGTTGTCGTCAGGGGGATCCTATATCACCATATCTCTTCATATTATGCGCAGAAATCCTAGCAATAATGTTAAGAAATAATAAAAATATAACGGGATTAAAACTTGGTAATATGTATTTCCTTCTAGCACAATTTGCAGATGATACCACCCTTAGTTTAGATGGATCAGAAAAAAGTCTCTACTCTACAATGAGTACATTATCCTTTTTTGCCAGATTTTCAGGATTAAAAGTAAACACAGAAAAAACAAATTGATATGGATAGGTTCCAAAAAGAGATCAAGATACAAACTCTGTAAAGAGTATAAGTTGGACTGGACACAAACACAGTTTAAGCTATTAGGTATTGAATTTGATATTGATTTAGGAAATATGGTTAATCTGAACTATGTAAATAAATTAGATAATATTGAAAAAGAAATGGAACATTGGACAAAGAGAACTTTAACACCAATGGGTAGAAATATTGTGTTAAAATCATTATTACTACCTAAACTAAACCATTTATTCAGCAGTATACCAAGCCCACCTAAAAATATAATAGAAGCTTTTCAAAAGAAATGTTTTCAATTTGTTTGGAAATTTAAACCAGATAAAGTCAAGAGAGATACAATGTCACTACAGCCTAAGTATGGTGGCATAAGTGTACCCATATTAGAAAAAGTTATTGCAGCTCAGAAACTTTGTTGGATCAAAAGACTATCTGTTAGTAAGTCCAAATGGGCATGTTTCTTTTATGATCATTTAGTTGAGGCAAAAATAGTAAATTTGGCTGATGCTTTCTACATAGAAAACAATATTGTCCAAAATATCCATAACCAGTTTTGGAAACACTGTCAGTATATGCATCATATTTAAATTGTTGTGATAATATGGAACTATCTGTTACGGATGTATTGAATATGTCAATCTGGTACAATAATAACATAACAATTGATAATAAGCCAGTATATTTTTCCCATTGGTATGAAAAAGGTATAACATATATTAACGATTTCTTCAACGATACAGGAAATTGGTTTAATTTCCATGAATTTATTCAAAAATATGCTTTGAATACAGACTTTTTAACATTTCAAGGGTTGAAACAATCTATCGCCCAATACCTACAAAGAATTAACTTTAGTCAAATACAAGACATCTCTCAAACACCAATATTACCTTATAATATTTCTAAAATCAACAGTACTTCAGGTAGTAGATTATTTTATGAAATGTTGCAAAATTCTAAATTTACAAAACTTAAAAGCTATAGCAAATGGGAGCTTTATCTTAATAAACACATTACTGAAACAGAATGGATAAACTATAGTTTGATGGCAAAAAGATGTACACAAAGCAGTGACTTAAGATGGTTTCAGTTTAAGATTTTACATAATATTCTCAGCACTAATTGTTATTTATATAAGATTGGCTATGTTAAGTCACCAGCATGTTCATTGTGTAAAGATCCAGCTGAAACTATAGCACATGTGCTTTGTAATTGTCAATATGCAATAGATATTTGGACAAAATTTACTGAATGGATTGAAGGATACATCGAAAGTAAAATTCACTTAAGTGAAGAACATATATTATTTGGATTTAAAGGTAAACATAATAATCCTCTTAATGTGGTGATAATAATAATCAAATATATGTTGTATAAATGTAGTAAGAAAGCAGTGAAACCTAATTTTATATGGTTTCAAAAAGAAGTATTAAAATATTATGAAATCTCAAAATTTATTGCCTTTTCTAATTGTAACTATGCAAGTTTTCATTCTTTCTGGTCATCCTTCCATTTACTTTTTTCGAAATACTATAACTGACTGACTGTAACTACATGTATTTTGTATATATGTGTACTATATATATAAGAGGTAATGTACACATTATGTATTTACATCAACACTACTCACTGTACACTTAAAATACTTTCAATTGAAGAACATAAAGCTGCTGTAATGGAAATTGTAACATAAAAATGGAAATAAAAAAAGAAAAAAAAGAAACAGAAACTGCTAGCAAAAAAGGGAAAAAGAGTCTAGAGAGACTAAAACAACTTGAGCAACTGCCAAACACAAAACCAAAGGCCACCTCTCCTTCAGAGGTCCCCGTCGAGGTCCATAACTCCTTTGGCCCTCTGGATATGGAGGTAACTCCATCTCCACCTGACACCAATAGGAGTTCATCAAACGCTTTCTCACGTTCACGTGACATGTCACCAGTGGAAGCACAAAACATGATCCAATGGAATTGCAGAGGACTTAAGAATAATTATAATGAATTACAGTTATTGATTCAAGACTTCAAACCATCTGCGTTTTGTCTCCAAGAAACCTACCTGAAAAGGACTGATAAATTTGACATCCGCCGGTACAGTTCCTACCACTCCTTTTCTCCTCCTGATACAAAAGCTACAGGAGGCACTTCTATCCTGGTGAGGCAGGGCATCCTCCATAGCCCTGTTCCACTTAACACCAACCTACAAACTGTTGCTGTCCGCATGACTCTGAACATAGGGTTTACACTATGCTCACTCTATCTTCCTCCCTCCTCAACTGTCCACCTATCAGATATTCAGAACTTGTATAATCAACTCCCAAAGCCCTGCATAATCATGGGCGACCTGAACGGCCATAACCCTCTATGGAGGAGTACTGATACCAATAATAAGGGAAAGGTCCTTGAAGATTTTCTCTCCAATAATGATCTATGCATCTTCAACGATGGATCAAACACCTATCTCCAGCCTGCCACTGGAACATACTCTGCACTTGATCTATCACTTACGGATTCTAATCTCTTAAACGAGTTTGAATGGTCGGTCCACGATGACCTTTGTGGAAGTGACCACTTCCCAACTATTCTTACTCCTATCAATCCTGCGGATGAACCACCTTCAACAAGATGGAATTTTACTAAGGCCAATTGGCCATTATTCCAAACTCTCTGCTCTGAAAAGCTTATACCGGACAACTTCAGGAATGTTCCTGATCCCATGGAACTATTTTCTGAGTTCTTAAATACTATTGGAGACAAAACCATTCCTAAGTCCTCTGCAAACCCGCACATACGCAAACCATGGTTTGATACAAACTGCAAACAAGCTAGAAAAATAGGAAAAAGGCTGAAAAATACTTCGTCAACATCCTACTGTGCATAACCTGAATGCCGTTAAAATGACAAATGCCAGGGCAAGACGACCATTTAAACAAACTAAACGCCGGTCATGGAGGAAATATGTGTCCAAAATCAACTCCTGCACACCCATGTCCAAGGTGTGGAACATGATTCAAAAGATTAAGGGCAAAGGATCCAAATCTTGTGTTCGCCATCTCAAAGATGGTGGCTCCCTTTTAACCAATAAAGTTGAAATAGCAAACAAACTTGGCGAAACTTTGGCAAACCACTCCTCCTTGTCAATACCAAATCCAACAAGAAAAGAAAACAGTAAATTTTAACTCTGATAATGGTGAGGATTACAACGAAACTTTTTCTCTCCATGAACTACGTACTGCCCTGGGGCAGGCTCACGACACTACAGCAGGAGCTGATGATATTCATTATCAGCTTCTGAAACACCTTCCTGATTCAAGTTTGGAAACTCTACTCAATATATTTGATGACATTTGGACAACCGGCAACTTTCCTCCTTCGTGGCACAACGCCATTATCATCCCTATACTAAAACCTGGCCGAGATCATACTGATCCCTCAAACTACCGTCCTGTATCACTAACTAGCTGTGTTTGTAAAACCATGGAGCGCATGGTCAACAATCGATTAATCTGGTACCTGGAGACCAATAACCTCCTTAGTGACCTCCAATGTGGTTTCCGAAAAAACCGAAGTACCATTGACCATCTGGTGCGTCTGGAATCTTTCATAAAAAATTCCATCGTCAACAAACAACATACTGTATCTATCTTTTTCGATTTAGAAAAAGCATACGATACAACGTGGAAACATGGTATCTTAAAAAGATTTACATGAATTTGGATTGAGGGGCAGATTACCTCAGTTCATATCTCAGTTTTTAAACAACAGACAATTTCAAGTACGGGTAGGTTCCACATTGTCTGATTATTTCCACCAAGATCAGGGCGTCCCTCAAGGCAGCATCCTGTCTGTCACCCATTTTAGCATCAAAATTAACAGCCTCACTAACGTCCTGAACAGTTGTGCTGATGGGTCCCTTTCCGTGGACGATTTCAATATTTCATGTCGTGGTAAGAACATGCACGCAATAGAAAGACAACTACAACTCTGCCTTAACAAAATCCAAAAAATGAGCCAATGAAAATGGCTTTAAGTTTTCAAAACCAAAACAAATTGTATTCACTTTTGTCGTAAATACAAACCACACAAGGATCCAGACCTATCTTTAGATGGTACTCCCATCAAGGTAGTAGAAGAGGCCAAAGTCCTGGGACTCATATTCGACCGTCACCTGACATTCTTACCACACATAAAATATTTGAAAACCAAGTGCTTGAAGGCTCTGGACTTACTAAAGTCGTTTCAAATACAGAGTGGGGAGGGGATCAGATTACCCTCCTTCACTTGTACAGATCTTTGGTTCGCTCTAAACTAGACTACGGCTCCATGGCATATAGTGGAGCCTGCAAAGGCAATTTAGAAAAATTAGATTCTATCCACCACCAAGGCCTGAGGCTCTGCCTGGGAGCTTTTAGGACCTCTCCGGTAGACAGTCGATATGCACAGGCTAACAAACCTTCCCTTGAACAACGCCACATTAAACTTTCACTGCAGTATATCACTAAACTATGTTCAAATCAGTCCAATCCAGAATACAATTGTGTTTTCAACCCGCTCTATGAAAACTTGTTTCCTAAACTGCCAAGCCTGGTTCCACCACTTGGAATCAGAATTCAACCACACAAATCTGCAGCTAAAATTGATCTCAGTAGCATAGCACCCTACCGACTCCTGTCTTCACCACCCTGGCAGATGGTAAAACCACAGGTCGATCTTACCCTCACTAAATTCATAAGGGTGAAACAAATCCCTTGATGTTCCAGCAGGAATACATCCAGTGACGTTCCAAGTATGACACCCATAGATACATTTTCACAGACGGATCCAAGGATGAGGGCCAAGTCGCCAGTGCTACAGTCATTGGATCTAAGACTGTCTCCTCTAGGATTCCCGACAACAGTTCCATTTTCACTGCCGAGGCCAAAGCTATCTTTTCAGCTTTGACCTATATTAAACAGCAGAATCATTCCAAAAACTTCATCGTTTTCACAGATACATTATCTTGCCTTCATGCACTTCAAAATGTTACTTCAAGTCACCCAATCATTCTGGACATTTTAGAACTTTACAACGACCTCTCTACTGGCCATTGTGACATCATCCTCTGCTGGTTGCCGGGTCACGTCGGCATAGCAGGTAACACAAAAGCCGATGCTGCAGCAAAAGTAGCTCTTGTCAAGCCCTTATCTCCACTGCTGATCCTGTATAGTGATTTCAAACCCACTATCAAAAGCTATACTCGGGACCTCATGCAAAAACGATGGGACACTCAAGTAGGAAGAAATAAACTGTATGAATTGAAACCAACAATTGGTTATACCTACTTGGGTTGTCAGTCAAGACGTGATGAGGTAATTTTACGACAATGTCGTATTGGCCACAGTCGATTTACTCATGACTATCTGCTGAAAAAGGATGGGGATGGACCCCCCCCATGTGTGTCTCTTGCGATGAGGTTTTCACCATCAAGCATATTCTGCTTGAATGCCTGGACTTATCGTCTGCAAGGGACTCACATTACGTTGCAACAAACCTAAAAGATCTGTTCTCCCGCGTGAGCGCTCATCTGATAGTGAACTACCTGAGGGAAGTTGATTTGTATCATAAATTGTAACTGTGAAATGTAACTATCATAAATTGTAACTGTGAAATGTGAATAACAAATTGCCTGCCTTTAAATTTGATGCTATGGCTTTTTTAAATGACAATGTGATGAATATATGTTTTTTGAAATAGAACTCATTCCGAGTATGTACTTACAATGTTTATTAATGCAAACTTGTTCTCGTCACTATATGGCTGGAATAATGCCGATGTGACGCAAAACCCAACTCAACTCAACTCAGCCCTAAAGGAAACAAAACTGTAATTTTTAAAGTAAAATTGATATTTTATACTTATCCTGACTCATGATCCTTTGTTAATCTCCCTTACCCTTGCGAATGGTAGTGGAACACTTGAATCCTTTGTAGTTCCAGAACCGGACATAAAAATACACTCACCCACGAGTTACCTCCCTTTTCCCCATGCAAACAGTCATATGACCAGCCTTAATTTTCAATGTCTCCTGATTTTTATGCCCATGCACCTGGATCTACTGTGAAATCCGAAGTGTTTCCAGCTGGGAAGTTGGGAGGGCTTCTCCTCATGAGTCAATTTTACTTAAAACATTACATATTTTTCCTTATCCTGACTCATGATCTTTTGCTTATAGATTCCTACGAATTTGTGGTGGGTCAGGCCACTTCCTGAATTCAACAGCTGTCCATAAATACGTCCTGGAACACACACCCCCACCCCCACCCCCACCCACACACCCATGGAACTGCGTTACGTCATTTCCTAGATCCTATTCTTCCAACTTCCTTTATAACTCGGGGGGACCACAATCTTGTCTTACTTCTCTCTCAGACAAGTGAATCTTGTAGATTCATGTTGCTTAAGATATACTAGTATCTTCTTTTTACTAGTTATCTATAACAATTCATAGCTTAAGATAAGATCTTTATCATTAATGAGTTGCGACCCCTTTACGTACAGGTGATATCTTTATCCGTACAGAGTCTTAATCATTCATGCTAGCCTAGTCTGGGACTGTGCGCATGGACTTTCAAATTATAACTTTTTCCATAGTAAAATTATCAACAAGTCAACGTGAAAAAAGGTGAGATTTCAACTCGGCACCTTTGAGGAACCGTTAGTTGTTGGGCTGCAACAAGAGGCCCAAACTGGTGAATGCCGGAGACGTCTTTGGTGGCTATGTCTCGGAGGTAGTGGTTGGCAAACACCCTATCTGACTTCCAGAAGCAGCCCTCCATAATTGATGATATAGAGCACTTTTCATGCTGAGCAAGTGTTCACGCCAGTGCTCCGACTTCGTGTGGGTTGGAAGCTCTTGGAGGTTCTAATCCTGCTGCTTTGTAGGCTCTTAGTATAAAGGCTCTCATCCAAAACGATATTGTTGTTCTTGAGACCTCCACTGATGTCTCTGTCGACAAGGGGATGAATAGGCACTTGAATTTTCTTCTCCTTGTTTTAGTCTTTTGAAGATATATCTTCAAGGCTCTGACAAGACACAAGGATAAGTCCTGGGTGTCTTCTGGTCCAAGGATTGTGGATAGCGCTGGCACATGGAACTGTCTAACTGGTTGACCAGGTAGTTGATTCTTTGCAATAAAGTCCCATCTAAGTCCTAGATGTACTACAGCACGGTACCCCGTGTCGAATCTAGTTCGTCCAGGGCAGGTATCTCAGACATACGAGCTGCCGTGGCTAGGGCAAATAGGAACAGAGTTTTCTGTGTGAGTAGCTCGAAGGTAGCCTGTTCTAGAGGTTCGTAGGCATCGCTCATGAGATGACGTAGAATTACATTCAGGTCCCAGGCTGGTGCTCTGAGGGGCGGTAGGGTAGCCTAGTGGTTAAAGCGTTGGCTCGTCACGCCGAAGACCCGGGTTCGAATCCCCACATGGGTACAATGTGAGAAGCCCATTTCCCGCCGTGATGTTGCTGGAATATTGCTAAAAGCATTGTAAAACCAAACTCAGTCAGTGGTGCTCTGAATTTCTTTTGCTAGTCCTCCAGTTTAAAAGATCGCAGCAGAGCAAGTAATTCAGGTACTTTCGTCAATTTGATGCCTGAATTCATAGTGACGATGGTGCTGATGGCTGCCAGATATGTGGATAATGTCAAACCTTTCAGATGTCTAAGGTGACATAGATATTAGCCACTTGGGGGTTTGATAAGCTTTCATAGCTGTGAAGCCCTTCCGCCTTGCATATTGTTCAAATTTCTGCCATTTGTCGTCATACAAATTGCAAGTAGATCTGCGTAACGCTAAGGTTAATGCTTTCGCTGCTCTGGCGGAGTATCCTCTTTTCTTCAGACAGGCTTTGATACGGTCCACACGTGTAGCTGGAACACTGTTGGGTTCCTGTGGACTTGTTTGGTGTGCGGATGTCAGAGTAGGTTCGGCCATTCTGGTAGTTTGAGGGTTGGACTTCCGAGATCTTCTATTAGGTCTAGGAACCAGACTCTCGCTGGCCAATAGGGTGCGACCAAAGTCAGTTGTAGCGCTTGTGTCTGTTTGATCTTCAACAGTACTTTCGGTAGTAAGATCGGAGGTGGAAATGCGTAAGCGTTTAGTCCTTCCCATGATATACTCAGTGCATCTGTTGCCCAGGCTTGGGGGTCTGGTACTGGTGAAACAAACGTCTGTTGAACCTTGTGGCGATCAGGTCTATGCATGGGGATCCTATTTCCCTTATAATGAGCTGCTTCTGGATGGAGCATCCATTCCGTGGGTAATGGATGAAGTGGTCGGGAAAGAGCGTCTGCTAGTACGTTCTTGGTTCCCGGTATGTGACACGCCCTTATCCAGATGTTTGCATCCTCTGTGATGTTGAACAACTGGAATGTTAGCTGGAGTAGGCTTGGAGATCTTGTTGATCCTTGCTGATTGATGGAGAATGCCACTGTAGAGTTAACGGAGAGATGACTGCTTGAGGAATCATGGCTTGTATCTTGACCCAACGATCTTCTGGGGTCACAATTCGATTCTGTGTTGTGATGAATCTTATCCCCAGGAATTGCAGATCTTGTTTTGGTTCCAACTCCGACTTCATCAGGTTCACTAGCCATCCTAGTTGCGTGAGCAACTTGATTGTGAAGTTCAGCTGCTGTCTGAGTTGATTGGCACTTTGATGAACCTGTATGCCGTCGTCCAGGTAAAAAGCATTGTGTAGACCTCTGTGATGTAGGTAGGCGACTATGGGCTTGGTTATTCGTGTGAATAACCACAGAGCCGACAATATTCCAAACGGTAGGACGTTCCATTGGAAGTGCTGACCTCTGAATAGGAATCGTAGATATTTTTCTTGATTCCGGATGTATGGCGATGTGTAGACATGCTCCCTGGAGGTCTATGCTGGCCATATAGTCTGCTGGACGAATTAGTAGTTTGAGTTGAGGTAGGTGGACCATTCTGAACCATTCCGGTTTGAGTAGATAGTCTTGGTTGATTTTCCGCATATTGTAAATCAACCTGAATTTCTCTTTGGAATTCTTCTTTGGTACAAGGAAAATTGGGGAGTAGAAGCCTGGCGTGAGATGATGTTGATCTATTCTTTCTACCGCATTCTTGGTTTGAAGCGTGTTGATGGCTTCTTGTAGCTTGTCTGCTTGCTCGTCTGCATAGTTGAAGACAATTTGGTCGGGGTTAACGGTGGTGTGGCCTTGAGCTGCACTCTGTACCCTTCTTGCAGTACTTGTGAGACGTAGACGTCCTCCAGTATTCCCCAATTTTCCCAGTACCTTTGTAGACGTCCACCCACTGTCGATGGTTGTACAGGAACGGCTGGGGATTGAAGCATCCAGTCGTTCTGAACCAAATTTCAACGTCTAGCCCCTCTGAAACCTCAGGGAGTACGTCCTCTCCCTGAGTTCCCTCTGTAGTTTCCGGATGGGCGACGAAAAGAGCTTTTCCCGCTACTGAAGCTGGAGTAGTTCCTCTCCTTAGCCTTCTGGATACCGGAATATTTTTACTTGCTGTTGTACTTATGTGAAGTATGACGAATGACGTTGGCTAGAGTATCTATAGACTTAATCATCATGACATCCTTTGAGTCGTGAGTAGCTTCCTTAGCTGCTTCATCTATCTCACCTCCGAAAATGGTAGATGCCTCCCAAGGAGCTCTAAGTAGCGGTTGGGTCACTCTGTCACTCCAGGAACACGATGTCAGTAGACCCGGTCTCCGTAACAAGGTGAGACCCACCGATGTTGAGGCCAAATGATCCGATATGGAGTATTAGTCCTGAGTGAGCAGAGCAGATTATATCATCCTATCTTCTTCCGAACTGGGGTTCTGGAACTTATTAATCAATGCCTCATTGATTGCTCTGGATCTCGCTAATCGTAAGAAGGATCTCCTCAAAGCAGTATCAAGTTGGGCCAACTTATTATCCTCAACCTTGCAAACCTTGTTCTGAGAGTCGTTGACCAGTTTTATATTCTCATCTAATTCCGGCGCTCTCATAAAGGGATCCATGTGATGTAAGGGGAATTTTCTCGCATTAAATGCTGGCAGATGTTGATTCTGGAATCTAGTAGCTTTGTCAAAAGATATGGCACCTTGGATATTGGCTCAATAGGAGGAATGGTCACCTAGTCGAAGTCGTCCTTGCACATCTTATATGTGTAAGCTTCATCCAATTCCTTGGAGGGAGACTCTTAGTTCAATCCATTAGCTATCCAAGCTGTAAGCTCTGTATCTGAGAAGACGTAGTCAGTATGTTCATCAGATAGTTCTTGTTCCGTAGAACTACGCCTTCGTCAATCCTCTGTGTGCGAACCTTCCTTTCATGATGTAGTGATTCATCCTTTTGCCAATGTCTGTCTCATGATTAATCCTTTCGTGAACCTCTGTCTCATGATCCATCCCTTCGCGAACTAGTCTCACGCGAACCCTGCCTTCACGAACTTCCTTCTCACGAACCTTGCCTTCAAAACCTTCTCTTCGCATGTGGAAGCTGTTGAATCTAGATGAACGGATGGCTCTTGGGGATGGATACCTAGGCGTTCTCGAACGTTGAGGGTTCGCAGACTAAGTTCTTGTAGAGTTAGTAGCCTTCGCGAACCTTCCATCTTGTTCTATGATGACAGAGTCGTCCGATTGTGATGATGTTCTCGAACGTACACGCTCGCCAACATTGTCTGCAGATGTAGATCTGTGAGGCATATTAGGTTCACTAGGTCTGAGGGTTTGCGAACGTTTTCAGTTGATGAGAGCTTCTGTCGTACCTTCGCTTCCTCATCAAAACGTCATTCCATCATGGCCATCATTCGAATAGTAAATTGCCTCATAAAGTCGCCTGGATCGAAGTTCTGCGTTGACTGGAACTGATTCGGCGTTGATGAAGCGTTCGTGAACGCTGATGTGTTGTTTGCTTCAACTTCACTGCGTTGAGAAGTTGGTGGTTGGTCGTCAAACAGCTTGCCCGCTGTTGTAGTTGCAGGAGACGATCTAACAGTCGTGAAGGTCGACTGCATCCCCGATCCAGTAGGTACCTCAGGCAGAAGTAACGGTGGTTCATCAAACACGTCTGCCTCGTGCGGTAGGATTATCTCCTCATTAAACAACTTCTGATGAGTTGACTTGCTAGGTCGTGTTGATTTCGATGTTGACCTAGTTATGGATGCCCTTTTCTGCGTTGTGGATGAAGTAGTAGTCTTTTTCTTACTCTGAGAGGGCGTCAACTCCGTCGTAGCAGACCTCTTTTTCGACCCCATAACAGACGACTGCCCCTGCAACGTACTCAACATAGCACCAGAATTATGTATATCTGCAGTATCGTGACTTGTGATGACTTCCTCACCTGATCCATGGCACGTCTACAAATATAAGACAAATATTGATTAAATTGCAAATTTGATAAACCACTCCAATATATACAACGTGAGTTGGAAGAACATGGCTTAATGCACGATGGGCATTGGGGGTGAGGATCAGCCACAGATAGCCGGTGCTTGCAAACAATGAAATGTAAACAAGTTACATTACGATGAAAATGTGTAACAAATTACAAGAATTTCTTCATATTTTATACACTTAATACATGATAGTTATAGCTAAATACCATACATAGCGTAATTTTGATAAATAGGATCTAAATATAAAGGATATTTGCAGTATACAGGACTTCAGTGTTCACCCAATCGCTTGGGCGAAAAGGGAGAGAGTGACTTGTTAGGCTGGTCACATGACTGTTTGCGCGGGAAAAGGGAGGTAGCTCGTGGGTCAGTGTACTTTTACGTCCACTTCGGGAACTTCAAGGGATTCAAGTGTTCCACTACCATCCGCAATGGAAAGGGAGATAAGCAAAAGATCATGAGTCAGGATAAGGAAAAATAATTAAATAACACTTTCTCTTAAGTCTACTTTCTCTTTTGAATGCTGATTAAATGCTCTGAAATGCAAGGAAATTTCAAAATTGTATGGTGGGTGGTGTGGTGATAGTGTGTGCGTGTGCATGTGCGTGTGCGTGTATGTGCAGTGAGACTCCATACAGACCTCGCCACTTTGTGGCTCGGGCATGCAACTGCAATGCATCCACACGCACGCACCATTCCAGGGCTTATGCGTTTTAGGGACGCAGAACCTTTCTCCTTCCCCGAACACTGGTACTTACGCATTCTGTGTGTCTGTTGAACCTGTGCAGATAACAAAGACACTGTCATGCCAAACTTGTCAGTGCAATTTTGGTAATTTCTCTATCAAGGAACAAGTTAACACATGAACCCTGTTTACATGTTTGTTCTCGTGTCCCAGTAAGTTGCTGCATTATACTGTACCCTAAATTTTGACAAACTTGTGATGAGGCAACATGCCTTCATTAATACATTTGAAAATACATTGTTTGTGTTGTCATGCAAGACTGTGTTTTTTTGCATACAGTACACCTACCTGGTTTCTGCAATATGCATCTGTATCTTTTCCTGGCCATGACGACAACGATGACCACAACTGGTAGTTGATTTTTGGCGATGAAATCCCATCTTAATCCCAGGTGTGCTGTGTTTTGATTGTCATCAAACTGTATCCTCTCGTAATCTAGTGCGTGAATTTCTGACATCCTAGCTGCCGTGGCTAGAGATAACAGGAAAAGCGTTTTCTGTGAGAGAAATTCAAAAGATGTCGATTCCAACGGTTCATAAGCCTCACTTGTGAGGTGTTGTAACACTATATTCAGATCCCAAGCTGGGGCGTGGAACTTCCGCTTTTGGTCCTCCAATCGGAAAGCACGTAGTAAGGCCAGTAACTCTGGAGTTTTAGTCAATTTGACACCCGTTCTCATAGTAATCACAGAACTAAGCGCGGCAAGATATGTTGACAATGTCGAGCCTTTTAAATGTTTGTTTTGCCGTAAGTAACACAAATAATCTGCCACTTGTGGATGAGTAGCATCTCTCGCTGTAAATCCCTTGTTTGCTGCGTAATTTTCGAAACTGTGCCACTTGTCGTCGTACAAGTTACGTGTAGAATAGCGTAAGGCAAGCGTGACCGCTTTTGCCGCCCTGGTAGAATATCCTCTCTTGTTTAAACACATTTTAATACAGTCCATACGTGAAGTTGGAATACTTCTGGGCTTCCGTGCACCTGTTTGGTGTGTGGATGTACTAATAGATTTGAGCGCTTTGGTAGCTCTAGTTTCGGTTGACCGATTTCTTGAATTAGAATGGGAAACCACTTTCTGGCTGGCCAGTAGGGCGCGACCAAAGTGAGTTGGAGGCTCTGTGTTTGTCTGATTTTCTGTAACACTTGAGGTATTATTGCTGGCGGCGGAAACGCGTACGCATTGAGGCCTTCCCAGGATATGCTTAGAGCGTCCGTTGCCCATGCTTGTGGGTCTGGGACTGGTGACACGAATGTCGGTAGCTGATTGTTGAAGCGTGTGGCGAATAGATCTACTAGCGGCGCTCCTATTTGCTTGATTATCTGTGCAAATATTTCTGTATTGAGCATCCATTCTGACGGTGATGGTTGATGTGGCCGAGAGAGTGCATCTGCTAGTACATTCTTGGCTCCGGGAATGTGACATGCTCTGACATGTAGGTTTAGATCGTGGATTAGATCGAACAGTTGAAAGCTTAAAGTCAATAGGTTCAGTGATCTCGTTGAGCCTTGTTTGTTCACATAGAACGCCACTGTCGAGTTGTCGGTATGAATCATTAGGTGCGCATTCTGTAGAATGGTGCTCCAATGAAGTATGGCGTTGATTACAGCTTTCATCTCTAACATGTTTATATGGAGCTTGCTTTCTCTTGCTGATTCCATAACCCTGATGCCGTCCGGTTGGCGAGATGAGCTCCCCAACCTTGGAGCGACGCATCTACATATAGATGGGTTTTGAATTCTGCTCTGCTAAACAAATACCTTCGCAGACATTCGACCTCCTGGTCCACCATAGTAGATGAGGTCTGAGATGTTTCGGTAGACTGAATGGTTGTAGGTCGTCGAGATGTGCATTGATGAAGACCTGTAACGGACGTAACTGTAATCTGCCTCTGACTGTCATGTCTTGGGCTGATGTGAGGAGACCCAACAAGCTCTGCCAATGTCGTAGTGGTAACGGAGAGAGTAGAGCTGGCGGAATGGTCTGTTGGATCTTGAGCCAACGGTCTTCTGGTACGACGATACGGTTGAGATTCGTGATAAATCGAATGCCTAGGAACTGCAGATCTTGCGATGTAGTTTAACTGTAGTTTGAGACGCTGTGGATCTTGATCTACTTGTATCCCGTCGTCGAGGTAGAACGCACTGCGTAGCCCTAGACGATGTAGATAGGTGACAATAGGTTTCGTTATCCTCGTGAATAGCCAGGGGGCTGATGATATTCCGAATGGGAGTACTTTCCATTGGTAATGTAGCCCGTCTAGTGTAAATCGTAGGTATTTCCTGGATTCGGGATGTATCGGGATGTGTAGATATGCGTCTTGCAGATCTATACTGGCCATGTAATCCATGGGGCGAATCAACTGCCGTAACTGAGGAAGATGTATCATGCGAAACTTTGGTGGTTTGCGTAGATAATTCCTGTTGAAAAGCTCATGTTGTAAATGAGTCTGTATTTCTCCCCTTGGAGTTTTTCTTACCACTAGGAAAACTGGGGAGTAGAAGCCTGGTTCGATGTTTACTCTTGATCTAGTAATTTCATGGCTCCGCTTGGTTAGGAGTGATGTAACCGCCTCTCTTAACTTTGGTAGTTGTTGTGCCCTGTAAGTCGAACTTGTGAGGGTTGACTGTCAGCGGAGGCGTGGCCTGTAGTGGGATACGAAATCCGTGTTGAAGAATGTTGGAGACATAAGGGTCTTGTAACATTCCCCAGTTCTCCCAGTGTAGTTGGAGGCGTCCACCCACTTGTGACGGTTGTACTGGAACGGCTGGGGGTGGAAGACTCCAGTCGTTCCGAACCTGTCTTTCAGCGTTTATAGTTGCGGGAACCTCTGGGTGTCCTGCCTCTTCCTGACCCTCCTCTATAGTTGCCATATGGGCGACGAAAAGAATCTTTTCCCCTGGCGCTGGCTATCTTCCTATCCCGTGCTCTCTGTAGTCCATCGACTTAATCATAAGGACTTCTCTGGAGTCCTTAGTGACTTCCTTGGAGACTTTGTCTATTCCTCCGTCAAAGATGGATGGGGATGACCACGGGGCTGTATAGAGTGGAGCTGTAAAGTTCTCACCCCAGCTGCAGGAAGCGAGGAGGCCTTGACGACGAGCTAAGGTCAGCGCTGCTGAGACAGATGTGAGATGATCTGTTAGGAACTGCTGGTCCTTCTTTTGCATCAGTAGGGCCGAGTAGATCATCCTATCATCTTCAGAGGTCGTATTACGAAATCTGGTGATAAGTGTCTCATTGATCGTTCTAGATCTATTTAGGCCAAAAAACATGCGTCTCGTCATGGTTTCTATCTGCACCAGCTTGCGATCGTCAATCTTGTAGTTCTTGTTCTTGACATCGCTGATCAGCTTGTAGTTGTCATCGATGTCTTGTGCCTTGAGGAAGGGGTCCATGTTGTGCGTTGAGAACTTCTTGGCGTGAAAGTTCGGCAGATGTGGTGTCTGAACTTTCGTGGCTTTATGGAAGGCTGTATCTAGATTCTGTGGCACCGCAGCAATCGGGTCGATCGGAGGTAGGGTGACGGCGTCTGCATCGTCTTCCTTCATCAGATATGTCAGCGCCGAGTTGCCACTCTTGGACGGTGAAGAGAGATCTAGGTTGTTTACCATCCAATATCGTATCTCAGCGTCTGAGAAAATGATGCCTCCATCATCTTCTGTCCCAGCATCGGTGATGAGAGGTTGATGCTCTTCTGATGGTGGACTGTGTGCTGCTATCTCTATGTCGGGTGACGCTTGGGGAGACCTGACTGTAGACCTGTGTGCAGACTTGTGTGGTGACCTGCGAGGTGATCGACGTGGTGATGTACGAGGAGATCGGCGTGGTGAACGGCGAGGAGATCGTCTTGGTGATCTGCGTCTATGGGATGACCTTCTCGGAGACCTGTGAGGAGAATGTTGATAGCTTCGCGAAGCTCTTGTGTAGTCCCTCGATGTCCTCCTGGACGATGACGATCTGGGGTCAGGTGTCCTTCGTGAAGGCCTTCGTGAAGCTTCCTCTGCGTCCGGACCTGGGGAACGGCGACTTGACCTTCGTGACGGCTTCCGTGAGGTCTGGTAGTCTGAGTCCGCATCTAAGGATGAGGCCGAGGACGGTGATGATCTCTCCCGCCTTCGCGAAGGCCTTGCGAAAAGCTGTACATCTGGGTCCTTCGTCGAGGTGGGCTGCGACTTCCTTCTCGAAGGTGGCTTCGTCGTGGCTGCTACGCTGACGGGGGGTGCCTCTGGGGTGTCGTCTGCGTTGCTCAGGCCCTGGGCTGGCTGCTTCTCCCGTCTGTAGTGGCCCTCCATCATGGTCATGATCTGCCGCAACAGCTCGTCTGGGATGGTCTGCGACGGAAGTAGTCGGTGCCCTCTCTGTGATGTTAGCGGCTGGGCCCTCAGGGAGGTCGTCTGACATCAGTGTAGAAACATCAGGCTGCATGGCGATCTCTGCTGATGTCACTGTAGCTGTCACCGGCCCTTCTTGTGGCGTACGTCAGGGATGATGATCGGTTGATCATCGTAGAGGCCCAGTTCGGCGGCTGGAACGATCTCGGCTGAGAAAAATTCTTTGACGACTTCTCAGACTTTCCCTTTGGAGGTAGACGCTGCCCTGGGGGTACGAAGTCTGCGTTGAGAAGATGTCGAGGCCCTCTTGGACTTTGGCTGCGATGACGGGACGTCTGGGGAGGCAGGACGCTTCTTGAGGCGGCGGACTGTATCCCATGCCCTCCTCCGACGGGGTCTCCAGCGGGACACCAGACGGGAGGGGGTCGATCGACAGCAGCTGACTGGATGGGAAACCGATGTATCGGCCATGTCTAACCCTTGTTTGTGTGACCTATCTGAGGTACGTCTCAAGACGAGTTGAGTTGAGTTGGGCTTTACGTCACATCGGCATTATTCCAGCCATATAGTGACGAGAACAAGTCTGCATTAATATACATTGTAAGTACAAAGTGGTT
This sequence comes from Haliotis rubra, assembly GCF_003918875.1. Lineage (NCBI taxonomy): Eukaryota > Metazoa > Mollusca > Gastropoda > Lepetellida > Haliotidae > Haliotis > Haliotis rubra. The sequence goes on along the minus strand of NW_025765186.1, from coordinate 202,878 downwards.
TCTGTTTCAAAGACATACATTCATTACGTTGTCATTTTAGAACAGAGAATGTCATAGCACTAGATTGAAAAGCAGGTACATCTGTTATTGACATTACACAGTTACATTTTATGATATAGATCGACTTCCCCTCAGGTAGTTTAGTATCAGATGAGCGCTCACGCTGGAGAACAGATCTTCAGATTGGTTGCGTGATAATGCGAGTCCCTTTGCAGATGTAAAATCCACACAGTCAAGCAGAATATGCTTGACGGTGAGAGCCCTCATCGCAGGAGAGACATATGGGGGGTCCATCCCCATCTGTTTTTAGCAGATAGTCATGTGTAAACCGACTGTGGCCAATACGACATCGTCGTAAAATTACTTCATCACGTCTTGACTGGCAACCCAAGTAGGTATAACCGATTGTTGGCTTCAATTCATGGAGTTTGTTTCTTCCTACTTGAGTGTCCCACCTTTTGCATCAAGTCCCGAGTATAGCTTTGATAGTGGGTTTGAAATCACTGTACGGGATTAGCAGGAGATAGGGCTTTCAAGAGCTGCCTTTGCTGCAGCATCGGCCTTAGTGTTACCTGCTATGCCGACGTGACCCGGCAACCAGCAGAGGATGATGTCATATTGGCTAGTAGAAAGGTCGTTGTACAGTTCTAATATGTCCAGGATGATTGGGTGACTTGAAGTCACGTTTAGAAGTGCTTGAAGGCAGGATAATGAATCTGTAAATACGATGAAGTTTTTGGACTGATTTTGCTGTTGAATGTAGGTCAGAGCTGAGAAGATAGCTTTGGCTTCAGCGGTGAAAATGGAACTGTTGTCGGGGATCCTAGAGGAGACAGTCTTGGCTCCACTGACTGTAGCGCTGGCAACTTGGCCATCGTCCTTGATCCGTCTGTGAAGATGGATCTGTGAGTGTTATACTTCGAACGTAACTGGTTGTATTCCTGTTGGAACACCAAGGGATTTGTTTCAGACTTTTTGAGTTTGGTGAGGGTAAGATCGACTTGTGGTTTCACCATTTGCCATGGTGGTGAGGACAGAAGTCGGTAAGGCGCAATGATGTTGAGATCAATTTTAGCTGCAGTTATGTGTGGTTTGATCCTGATTCCAAGTGGTGGAACCAGGCTTGGCAGTTTAGGAAATAAGTTTTCGTAGAGCGGGTTGAAAACACAATTGTATGCTGGATTGGACTCATTTGAACGTAATTTAGTGATATACTGCAGTGAGAGTTTAATGCGGCGTTGTTCAAGGGAAGGTTCATTGGCCTCCGCATATAGACTGTCTACCGGAGAGGTCCTAAAAGCTCCCAGGCAGAGCCTTAGTCCTTGGTGGTGGATAGAGTCTAATTTTTCTAAATTGTTTTTTGCAGGCTCCACCGTAGACAATGGAGCCATAATCTAGTTTACTGCGGACTAATGATCTGTACAGGTGAAGGAGGGTGGTCTGATCCCCTCCCCACTCTGTATTTGAAACTACTTTTAGCAAGTCTAAAGCCTTCAGGCACTTTGTTTTCAAATATTTTATGTGTGTGGTAAGAATGTCAGGTGGCGGTCGAATATGAGTCCAAGGAATTTGGCCTCTTCTACTACTTTGATGGGAGTACCATCTAAAGTTAGGTCTGATCCTTGTGTGGTTTGTATTTACGACAAAAGTGAATACAATTCGTTTTGGATTTTGAAAACTTAAAACCATTTTCATTGGCCCATTTTTGGATTTTGTTAAGGCAGAGTTGTAGCTGCCTTTCTATTGCGTGCATGTTCTTACCACGACATGAAATATTGAAGTCATCCACGAAAAGGGACCCATCAACGCAACTGTTCAGAACGTTAGTGAGGCTGTTAATTTTGATGCTAAAAAGTGTGACAGACAGGATGCTGCCTTGGGGGACGCCCTGATCTTGGTGGAAGTAGTCAGACAGTGAGGAACCCACCCGAACTTGGAATTGTCTGTTATTTAGAAACCGAGATATGAATTGAGGTAGTCTACCCCTCAATCCAAACTCGTGTAAATCTTTTAGGATACCATGTTTCCATGTTGTATCATATGCTTTTTCTAAGTCGAAAAAGATAGATACTGCATGTTGTTTGTTGACAATGGAGTTTTTGATGAATGCTTCCAGACGCACCAGATGGTCAATGGTACTTCGGTTTTTCGGAAACCACATTGAGATCACTGAGGAGGTTATTGGTCCCAAGTACCAGATTAATCGATTGTTGACCATGCGCTCCATGGTTTTGCAAACGCAGCTAGTTAGTGATATAGGACGGTAGTTTGAGGGATCAGTATGGTCGCGACCGGGTTTTGGTATAGGGATGATGATGGCATTGTGCCACGAAGGGGGGAAGTGTCCGGATGTCCAGATGTCATCAAATATATTTAGGAGTGTTTCCAAGCCTATGTCAGGGAGGTGTTTCAGAAGCTGATAATGGATTTCATCAGCTCCTGCCGCAGTGTCGTGAGCCTGTCCTAGGGCAGTACGTAATTCATGGAGGGAAAACGTTTCGTTGTAATCTTCCCCATTATCAGAGTTAAAATTGACTGGTTTCTTTTCTTGTTTGGTTTGATATTTCTGGAACTGAGGGTTATAATTTGATGAGGAGGAGTGGTTTGCCAAAGTTTCGCCAAGTTTGTTTGCAATTTCAGATTTATTTGTTAGTAGGGAGTCGCCATCTTTCAGGTGGTGAACACCTGATTTTGACCCTTTGCCCTTGATCTTTGAATCATGTTCCACACCTTGGACATGGGTGTGCGGAGTTGATTTTTGACACATATTTCCTCCATGAGCGGCGTTTAGTTTGTTTGAAGGTACGTTTTGCCCTGGCATTTGTCATTTTAACAGCATTCAGGTTATGCACTGTAGGATGTTGTCGGAAATATTTTTCCGCCTTCTTTCTATTTTTCCTAGCTTGTTTGCAGTTTGTATCAAACCATGGTTTGCGTATGTGCGGGTTTGCAGAGGACTTGGGAATACTTTTGTCTCCGATGGCATTTAGGACGTCTGAAAATAGTTCCATGGGGTCAGGAACATTCCTGAAGTTGTCTGGCTTAAGTTTTTCTGAACATAGGGTTTGGAATAAAGGCCAGTTGGCCTTAGTAAAATTCCATCTTGTTGATGGTGGTTCATCCGTGGGGTTGATAGGAGTAAGAATTGTTGGGAAGTGGTCGCTTCCACAAAGGTCGTCATGGACCGACCATTCGAACTCATTTAAAAGATTAGAATCTGTAAGTGATAGATCGAGAGCAGAGTATGATCCAGTGGCAGGATGGAGGTAGGTGTTTGATCCATCGTTGAAGATGCATACATCATTATTGAGAGAAACTCTTCAAGGATCTTTCCCTTACTATTTGTATCATTACTCCCCATAGGGGTTATGGCTGCTGAAGTCGCCCATGATTATGCAGGGCTTTGGGAGTTGATCGTATAAGTTCTGAAGATCTGATAGGCGGACAGTTGAGGTGGGGGGAGATAGAGGGAACATAGTGTAAACCCTATGTTCAGAGTTATGCGGACAGCAACAGTTTGTAGGTTGGTGTTAAGTGGAACAGGGCTATGGAGGATGCCCTGCCTCACCAGGATAGAAGTGCCTCCTGTAGCTTTTACACCGGGAGGAGAAAAGGAGTGGTAGGAACTGTACCGACGGATGTCAAATTTATCGGTCCTTTTTAGGTAGGTTTCTTGGAGACAAAACGCAGATGGTTTGAAGTCTTGAATCAATAGCTGTAATTCATTATAATTATTCTTAAGTCCTCTGCAATTCCATTGGATAATGTTTTGTGGGTTCATGGTGCTTCCACTGGTGACATGTCACGTGAACGTGAGGAAGCGTTTGATGAACTCCTATTTGTGTCTGGTGGAGATGGAGTTACCTCCATATCCAGAGGGCCAAAGGAGTTATGGACCTCGATGGGGACCTCTGAGGGAGAGGTGGCCTTTGTTTTGTGTGTTTGGCGGTTGTTCGAGCTGCTTTAGTCTCTCTAGCCTCTTTTTCCTTTTTCTGCGCGCAGTTTCTGTCTCTGGTTTTGGCATTTGCTCTGGTGTTTGTGATTCAGAGGTTTTGACTTTTGGCGTTGGAGATGGAGTTGCTGAGATAGGCTGAGTTGTGTTGAGTTCAGTTGGCTGAGAAGACGTGACCCATGTCAGGTCGGTCTGACATGAGATGGTTGCAGTAGTGATGGTAGGACGGGAGACAGCAGCAGAGTAGGTGATGGTTGAAGGGGCTGCAGTTAGACTTGCAACCCTCTTCTTGCTTCGTGAAAGGAGATGTTTTCTTTGTGTTTAATCTTCAGTATCTCGGATTCGCGTTTCCATACTGGGCAGAACTTGAAGAGGCCATATGGTTACCACCGCAGTTTGAGCACTTCACTTCCTTAGTACAGTCGTTGCCCTCATGCTTGTCACCACAGCGGTAACAGACAGCAGAGGAACGACAGGACTTGGATCCATGTCCAAACTTTTGGCAGTTGTAGCACCGGAGTGGATTGGGGACATACACCTCCACACCAATGCTACAATAACCAGCTCTAATCGAGTCAGGAATGTTTGCTCGCGCGAACGTGAAGAGATAGGTGTTCGTTGGTTGAACAACACCATCCTTTTGAAGGTAAATCGTTTGACGGCTGTGACGGATTGCTGAGAGAGTTCCTTGACAATTTGTTCTTCAGTCATGTCAGACAGGCATCGAGCCTGTCCCGTACAATGCCTCTACACGAATTAAGGGTTTTGTGTGCTGAGACAGCGACCTTGATATTTACAAATTCTTGTATTTTGAGAAGATTTAAAGATTGGTGTTTCCGGGTACATTCTATCAGGAGAGAGCCAGATCGGAGCTTTGTGACATTGGCAACCTCCGCAGATACCAGCGATACCTTTGGAGATTGCAAAAGGGTTCAATTGCAAAGGTTGCTTGTCGCAAGCCTCAATAATCAGGAAGCGTGGCCAGTAGTCAGGTCGGGGGGCGTACTCTCGTCAGACGAGGAATTGTCGGTATCCATATGTCTTCGTTTTGAACCGGGGTATTGGGAAGCCATGTCGTGGGTAATGTGGTTCGGCATCCCTCTCCCCACCCACCGTGGAGTGTCAACAAGGACGATCTTATATTGCAGCGGATCTCCGCTGCAAAGACCAGGGATAAGGGGATGTTATACTCCAGCGAATTTGACATGAAATGCTGTAGCTGCCTACCAGATTAAAGGTCAGGATGGTTCTGTCCATGACAATCAATTGGAGACGTACAGAAATCGGAGGTCAGCATCACCAGATTGGCCCATGAGCCACCGCCTTCTGTGCATGGGTCTGCGAGGCTAATTTGTTTCGTAGAATAGTTGTTAACATTTTGAACATGGTCAAAAGTGTTATGTAATACCACGTTTTGTATAGACATTCCATGCACAGGGCAAGGCGTGACCAGCCGATTGGTAGAATCGGGCCTATTCTACCACCCGTCTAGGCAAAGTTAGGGTCGAAGTGGTGTGTTGGATTAGTGAACACTATTGCCGGTTCCGTCATCCTCAACCACCAGACTCCCTTCCTCTGCCGACACAGGGATGCAACCCACGGCAAACGGGTTGCCCAATTTGGTCGCCTCTCTACGACCAGCAATGGGGTGCTGTGGACCTATTCGACCCACGGTCCACACAGGGGTGAAGAGCCATTGGCACCTTACCCAGCACCCACCACGGGAGGTTGCTTCCACTATGTTCGCAAGAAGAAGAAGACAAGCAAAAGAGCATGAGTCAGATAAGGGAAAATATAAGACAAATATTGATTAAATTGCAAATTTGATAAACCACTCCAATAAATACAACGTGAGTTGGAAGAACATGGCTTAATGCACGATGGGCATTGGGGGTGAGGATCAGCCACAGATAGCCGGTGCCTGCAAACAATGAAATGTAAATAAGTTACATTACGATGAAAATGTGCCACAAATTACAATAATTTCTTCATATTTTATACACTTAATACATGATAGTTATAGCTAAATACCATATATAGCGTAATTTTGATAAATAGGATCTAAATATAAAGGATATATGCAGTATACAGGACTTCAGTGTTCACCCAATCGCTTCGGAGAGTGACTAGTTAGGCTGGTCACATGACAATTTGCGCGGGAAAAGGGAGGTAGCTCGTGGGTCAGTGTACTTTTACGTCCGCTTCGGGCACTACAAAGGATTCAAGTGTTCCACTACCATTCGCAATGGAAAGGGAGATAAGCAAAAGATCATGAGTCAGGATAAGGAAAAATAATTAAATAACACTTTCTCTTAAGTCTAGTTTCACTTTTGAATGCTGATTAAATGCTCTGAAATGCAAGGACATTTCAAAATTGTATGGTGGGTGGTGTGGCGATAGTGTGTGCGTGTGCGTGCATGTGCGTGTGCGTGCGTGTGCGTGTATGTGCAGTGAGACCCCATACAGACCTCGCCACTTTGTGGCTCGGGCATGCAACTGCAATGCATCCACACGCACGCACCATTCCAGGGCTTATGCGTTTTAGGGACGCAGAACCTTTCTCCTTCCCCGAACACTGGTACTTACGCATTCTGTGTGTCTGTTGAACCTGTGCAGATAACAAAGACACTGTCATGCCAAACTTGTCAGTGCAATTTTGGTAATTTCTCTATCAAGGAACAAGTTAACACATGAACCCTGTTTACATGTTTGTTCTCGTGTCCCAGTAAGTTGCTGCATTATACTGTACCCTAAATTTTGACAAACTTGTGATGAGGCAACATGCCTTCATTAATACATTTGAAAATACATTGTTTGTGTTGTCATGCAAGACTGTGTTTTTTTGCATACAGTACACCTACCTGGTTTCTGCAATATGCATCTGTATCTTTTCCTGGCCATGACGACAACGATGACCACAATGCCAACGACCAATATCACACCGACTGTCACTCCAGCTATTAATCCAGCGTGTGAAGGGGCTGCAGGGGCTTAAACAGAAATATCCCAGGTATAAACAATGCCACAACACATTGCCACAAGGAACACAGAATGAGATCCAGTTAAGTAAAACAAACACAGTGGTCAGAAATATATGCAAGGAGTTTGGGAGATCGGTCATAACACCAGGTGTTCATGAAAAGGTTGGCATGTTCTGCTCTACACTTAGCACCCTCCACTTACAGAATGTATATCTCGAATATGTTGTCTTTCAGTAATTTTAGAATGTGTCTATACACCTATAAGAAAAGCTGATTACTGTTAAATTGTTTCTCAAAAGTTTCCAAATTTGGAAATGTTTCAGCGTTGTCATTGTTTAACATTGATTTGCACGATCTATCACTTATATTTTCATAACGATTACAAGTATATAGAAGAGAGCGATGCCATGTCTCTTTGAAGTGACTTGAAGTAGTATTTATATGTCCTTCTATATTTGTGTACTTATCCGTATGTGACCTACACGGAGACTGATTATACACGATGGCTTTTTTTGCCGAGAAACAAATAAAGATCCTTTCAATTCAATAAGAAAACTCATTACCTCTTGAGTAATAACCATGTCTAAAACAGAAGCAACAGACAGCTTTACCTACGTATCCTGAGATGATGAGTTTAATGTAAAATGAGACGTACGTATAACTTTCCCTCTCCGTGAGTCCGGTCACATGTTCAGTGTAGCTGCTGTTTCCAAACTTGTTCCTGGCGACAACCCTCACATAGTACAGTGTGTCAGAGTTGAGATCCTGGATGGCTGATGTTAAGTAATTCCCACTTCCTGTCTCTGTATGACTCCCTGCTGTCTTCCAGTCCTTCTCATCTGTGCTGTACTCTACAGTGAATGTCTGAGTAGCTCCGCCATTGAACTCCTCCTTCCAGGAAACATGTAGAGTGAAGGGGGCCTTCTGCGGAGACACTGACGTTTGTTGGGGTGCTTGGTGGTCCTGGAAACAGAAAATGTATTGACACAACACTTTCGTATGTATGCAGTTCTGTTAAAGTAATTAATGAACCAGTAATATAGACCAATAAGATTGTATTACAAACACATTAACAGACAATTTATTGGAAATAGGCATAGCAACATAAACATCAAACGTTAAGTTAAGTCAAACTAAAAAACTTACAGGTAGAAATCACTTCGTGTAATATCCTTTTCTGAGAGCACCACTGCCAACAAAGCTAAATATTTGTTGTGACCTTCTAAACAATCAATCTATCTATCTATCTATCTATCTATCTATCTATCTCTATCCATCCATCCATCCATCCATCCATCCATCCATCCATCCATCCATCCATCCATCTATCTATCTATCTATCTATCTATCTATCTATCTATCTATCTATCTATGGAAAAACTTATATAGCGCTATATCCAGAAATAAACTGCTCTGCAGCGCTTGAGACTCTGATGAAAGTTAGTTGTTGTATGCTTCACGGAAGTAATGAGTCTTTAGCTGTGATTTGAATGAATCCAGGTCCTGGTTAGATCTCAGGTGTTGTGGGAGTTGATTTAACAGTCCGGCAATTTGAAAACAACCGCTGGTGATACGACTGGGTTTCAGTGCAGGTGGCTGAAGGAGAAACTGGTGAGAGGATCGAAGAGATCTGACTACATGAATGTGCATGGATACAAATAGAAATATCAAATCTGGAAGCCAAAAGAAGGGATGATGACAGTCATGACAGTTGTTACATCACTGATGAATGAATGAATCGAGAAATAAAAGGAATGGAAATCAGTTAACATTGATATTAGTGTCTCGGGTTAATGTCCGCATGACATCACACATCTGAATATCTGAAATAATTATTAAAGTAGTTTTAGTTTTCAGAGAGTTGTGTGAGAAATCTGATGCTCACTGCTGACATGGGAAGGTCTCACCATATTTGGAGATGACTGGAAGTTAAGAATATTCGTGAAGGGTTGTAATGCATCCCATTGTTGTGTTTAATCTGAACTGAACTGAATGGGGCATTAGAAGTACATGTCTACATCATTATTATGTTCAACGTGTACAACGCTAAATACGTGCATTATACACAAAATGGTAATACATAGATATTGGTTGGTGGCAAGAATAAACTGTGTAAATACACGAATTTATCCATTTAAATGAACAATGTTACTCTCATACGTTATTTGTTTTTCTTGTTTGCTTAAAGTGCGACATTATTATTTTGCACAATATTGCTAATTTTCTAATTGTTCCCAGTATATTGCAGTGAAGATTCTGGTTCATTTTGTGCACATTCAGGTTTCTTCAGTAATAGTTGTGAAAATATTTTTCCCTCGCTATGTTTCCTGTGACCAAGGTAGAGCAAATAAACAAAAAGTGAAATTCATTTTCAATAACGTTTGAATCTTCTCGTTCGTGAACGGAAAAAATCTCATTCTCAAATAAATTGATCTAATAAAATATCTGGCTGACTTGAATGGTGCAGTATCCCTTCATATGTTACATCTTTGGAGTGGTATTAAGAAGTTGGTTTGATGAACAAGGGGATACTTCTATGGATATACAACTTCTATATTACAATACATGTGAAACGTCGCCACCTGTCCTCCACAGGAGTCGGATATGTTGTGGTCGCATCACATAAATCAAATTAGACAATGTGTCTTTCAGTAAAGAGATGCCCATAAACAGACTGAATCATATAACCTTAAAACGAATAGGGCCAAATGTGACATATCTTATATTTGTGATTACACTTTCTCAGTAAAGTACATGTTCCAGTCATTTTGTCCCACCCAGGATTCGAGCCAGGCACCTAATGTGGTATGTTTAGATAATATTATTAATCTGCCGTTATATACGTCATAATTTTCCACATGTTATACTCATGCACAGTGATGAAAGTGACAATGTATTGTTGTGTTTGTAAGCAATTTTGGAGGCTGCTAGGAGCTTCTACTGTCTTTGCTCAGACGCTCAAATTTAGCTTGTCTTTGGTTTCATGGCAAGACCAAGATATGATCAGGAGGCACCCTTCTATTCTGCCCTGTTTGAACGTCTAACTGCAAGGCGAATATTCAGGATACCGTGCCATCTGATGTCTTCTTTGTGAGTCATAATAATATCTTATGAAACATCACATTTGTCAGTGGGTCTGTAATCCATAAGATAGTACATATACACAGTGACAGTCATGCCAGTTTAACCAACCGTCACCGTAAGTCACTATGCTGACAGTATTACCTTCACCATCGTCTACAATGTGTGACACTTATCTTCAGATACAATGCTGAGTGTCCATGCCCCTAAACCCATCTACACCACTGTCCCGTGTAAGAGTGTAGTCCCTTGAAGTGCCGTTGCTGGACATTAGTGGGATGTCATCTTGGAGTATAGCAAGACAATTACATGATGTACTTTCGATATCTGCTATCATCTGTAGGCACAATGTTGACTGTGTATGTCACTGACCCTCAAACATCATTGTCCAATGTAAGACTGTAGTCCCAAAAGTCCTGCTGTTAGAGGTTAATAAGGTGAAGTGATGGAGTATTGCTAGACAATTATACAGTGTACTTTTATATCAACTCTCACCTGTAGACACAATGCTGACTGTGTATGTCACTGACCCACCCATATCATTGTCCACTGTAAGACTGTAGTCCCCGAAGTCCTGCTGCTGGAGGTTAGTAAGGTGTAGTCTGGCAGTGACTGAGATGTCTGAGACAGGGCTGGAGGAACCAGTGAGGTCCTGGCTGGTGCTGATGGATCTACTCCAGGTGAATGTAGGAAGGGGGTAGGCCAGGACTGACACAGACACAGTCACGTTTTCACCACTCTGCCTGGAGGCGTACTTGGAGTTGCTTGGGCACTGTTTCATCTAGTCGAGGAGAACCTGAGGAAACAAAATCATAGCACATCAAATTAATAATGATAATGAAAACAACAGAAAGTGCCTAATGTGAGAGATGAAATTTTTTAAAGTCATAGTCAAAAATGACATTTTCAATACAGCCAGCATGATAGCATCCTGTCATAGCTGGGTATGTTCATACAAGTTTAACCATGTACTTATTACCAAGTATGTGATTAGGATGGCTGACTACATCAGTCTGCCTCTAGTCTGATTACTGGTTAAATTCTATTGCATTACTTATGGTATCCACAGACTTCGGTATCTTATCATGGGGCTACAAAAGAATAAATTTGTATACACTAGTATGAGAAACAAGTCCAAATCCAGGAAGAAAACGCCCTTCTTGTGCAGATGAATCCCTATGAAATACAAGTCACAACCTTGCCCATCACGACACAGCTAATGCCACTGTGTAGAACACAACCAGCATACTCAGGCAGTCCATAGATTGAATACATAGTTGGGGACACCATAGAAACAGGTGTACATTACCCCACAGACACTTTGCCACTGTACTACCTCTACAAGTGGTAGAGGTAGTATTCTGGGAACAGATATTGCTGATAATAATTCCGAAATCTCATGAATACATCCCTCTAACACTTGAATGCTAAATTCCGCACTGACTTATCTCACAAATGCTGCACTTAATGATTTGGTGGACTGTGATGTAGCTCTTGGTTAATGACACCTCACATGATGAGTTCTGATGACATTACTTCTGCTAACATACCGTTAATGATGTCACTGATGACTTCTTTCCTTTTACTCATTAAGCCCGAGAGCCCCATCACTACTCAACACCTGGAAGCCCTCGCTGATTGCCCACTCTCTGTGCCGAGACTAATTAGTGCTAGTCACACCTGATTTCCCTGGCTGGTTTCGGGATCACAGGAAACTGTCTAGTCGTACAAACAAGTCCTGATTGTTTAACTGTGTCGTAAAGATATATGTTGAAAGAAATCAGGTGTGAATACATGTCGTGTATTGCAAGCTTTATGTAATTTTATTGCAAGTTTCTCTTGTAGACCTTTTGTCGGCTTGTACATTTATATTTTATCACAATATGCATACACATGTATTCTTTGTATGTAACAGATGAGACACATCACGTTAACAAATTCTCTCTCTTATATCATTGTGTGAGGTTTATATTTACAAAACATCTATGACAATGACATACTGTAAAGAAGAATTTACTTTCATACTTTATAATCTTCGACGAAAATAGCGGTTTTGCCGATACATTTCTAGTGTTTACGAATTATTTTAATGAAAGTACTATAACGCTAGTCTGTGACTAGCTGAAAAGCACATTCATAGCATTGCACTTTATTTCATACAGATTTAATGCAGAAAACATACGTGACCATACAAAACATACATAGACAAAATGTATACTACATATTCCTTGCATAGACATAAAACAAAGAGTCACGCAATAGGGCGTCATCAAATTTCCCCGAATAGAACGTTCGGTATCCTCAACTGTTCAATGTAGTGGCTGGTCATATGTTATCTGCGACCAATCGTATCATGAGATACCTGTCACAGAGGAAAGGACAGGTGATGGGGCGTGGGCGGAATTTCTACTGAAGAGCACGTTTGGTCACCAGCAGCTTGATAGAGATTGGTTATTGGCTATATCCTTGACCAGTCGATATGCTGGGTTTCGGCTTTATCAACTCAAACTATCATGTAACAGTTTGTGTACTGTAAACATACACACTGGTAACGATGTATGAAATACACACATAAGACAAATAGGAGTAGATAGTCACTTTGGCGAGTTTATTTGTCCTCATTTTAGTGTTTTTGATAAGTAAAACAAAGCGATTGAAATCCAACCACTGAGTAGAGGTAGTATTTATTTTCATATACATTTTATGCACAATAACTAGTACATAAAACATAATGGTTTGCTGTACATGTAAATATAATCTTCACCTTGATATGAATGACTATCCAAACTAGAGTACACGCATTACAGAATTCATGAGGTGACACTATACTGAATTAATATAGTGCATAAACTTGTAGTTGACACCCCACCCCCAATATTTATGAAGGTGGGCGTGCCTATATCTTTACTGAATGCAAACGAGGTTCATAAGATTACAGATGTGCATGCATGTATAAACATCACAGAGAGGGGCGTGACTCCATAAAGCAAGATGTCCAATGATATAACAGCGCATCTGTTTATTTTACACTTGTCACGGGACAAACCTTTCAACAAGGACGTAACTACATATGCATTCTACCGGAGGCTGTTATTTCAAGGTCGAAAGAGGCTTTCAATTATCTCATTACTGTAATCTGCTTGAATGATTATACGCATGTGTATCGATACCGTAACTGATATACTATCCAGCTTTTATTGACGATGGATCAATAGAGACTGAGTTGATTGATACACGTGATAATTGCACCGGATTTGATAATTACACAGATCAAATACAAACGTTTTACAGAATGCTCATGTAAATTGCATAGAAAACTGACAATTCAAATCAACATGAAACTTTCAACAGCTTGAACAAAAATGCTTGAAATACCTTTGTATGGCTTACATGTAATAACTTATGATATTACTTCTGTCCATGTGTGACAATGTTTTGAATTACCAACTTACTGTCTTTTGTAACAAACGTAGTAAAAGATTTCATTGTTGTAATAACACTGACATGTATATATGTATTCGATGCAAAGGCGCGACTTATCACTTTATATTCGCTTAGGTAACATTACAAACTTTAGATTATGGAAAACAACTAGTTACAATTCAGTAAACTTCAAATTAGCAAGTTCAATTATGTTTTATCTATTCGAGCTTGGATGTATAATTACTTGTGTTTATACATTATGTTTCAGTATATGAAACATGACAACGTAATGATGCCTAAAAAGTAAATTCAAACTATTCTATTGTGTTTGAATTCTTTGTATGTCCTTGAAATTTCATATTGTTTCCTATTTATTACAAAGTTGAAGAAAATATTAACTTCAGTTACCTCCGAAACCATTACATCTTAATTCAATCAATGTGCATATGAAGTATTTTAGTATCCATTCCCAATGAAGAGTACCAGACACCTACCTCTGTAAAAACGTCATATAATCCCCTTTCTCGCTGACATGTGTTAATTTGCCAAACGCTGTACAAGCCTATGATAATGATTAGCAATTGCTATCAAAATGCTTTAAATACTTCTTCTGATTGACACTAAAGGTAGCATTTCCTCGTAAGAAAAAGCTAATATTTGCTCCAGTACTACTAAATCGGTTGAAATAATAGGTACATTGCGATTTTTAAAAGTACAACACACATGTGCATATCTCGCTGAATAAGAGGTGCTTTCTTGCTGACGACTGTATGTTGCTCTCGCTGTGAGAAACTGCTAATTACCTGCCCCATAAACACGTCACTCGCTGTGAGGAGCTGATTAATTTGCCCCATATATGCGTCTCTCGGCCTTAATGAGTTAACGGTACTTTGGATGACGTCATGATTATGCCATATCCTCTCTGTATCTCATCCACTCCATGAAGACCAGTGTTATCCCTGATTGGATATGAATACCTTCTAAAGGTTAGCCCTTAGCTACCATTTGAGGCTCTGCAGCAAACGAGGATCACAACAATCAACCTATGTTCCAAACCTAATGTGGTCTCACCCTCGGTGATGACTGTCTTATTCCATTTCCTTACATCTCTTCTTGACAAACAAGCATGTAAGGCCTGGTTGGCAAGCATATTCTCCAAATCATGGAGAAGTCCCTGCTCCTACAATCCGTTTCCTCACAAGAGAAAATCTAGGTGGTAAGGATAGACTTGGCAACAACTATGGACCCTAACTTGTGCAATCCTTGCAAGTCTTGGGCTCCATCTCTCCGATAAAATGTGGTAAATGTGTTTGACAATGCCCACTGACAAGCTGACAAGACGTGTTCAATGATACTGTCTTCCATTAGGCAATGGATGATGCAATGTGGCAGGAGGAACCATTGATAGGTAAGCAATGTTACTCTTGGTTACATCTGACAGACTGTTCCTGGCATGATATCCATACCTGTGACGTTATCGGTTTAAAAGTTTCTGTCATGTTAAGATACCGTTGAGAGCTCTTACTGAGCATAAAATATGTCCAGCAAACTCCTGTCTAGCGTAGAAGCCAGAAAGGGATAGTAAAACACTTGCCCTTGAGGCCACAAAGCAGACTTCTGATTTACCTGCAAGGAAGTCTGTGACTCAAGAGCGATTCTTTTCAATGTAATGGACCTGACATCCCGTGCATGTACCTCTGACACCCTTGAGGCTGTAGTCAGAGCCATCAGGAATGCAGTCTTCCATGGGTTTGAATGAATGGTGTAAAAGCGCTGAAGATGTAAGTCATTTTAAAGATGTATTAGGGCATAGGTAATTCTGTAAATGTGCCATGATGAATTCTTCATGAATGAATGGTGTAAAAGTGCTGAAAACAACACTAACCAATCTTATTTCATAGTTATTTGCTGTTTGGGGATATCCTCCAGTTCTCTTGTAAGATGCACTAACAACCTGGTGCAGGCATGTCTACAGAGGAGCTCTCCCAGCCTGTGAGTGGGTATATATGGCGATCTTGAACCTTTCTATGATGTTTCTCGGGGTTCATCTCTGAACACTAGGTCTGTAGGTGATATGACAAAAAATCTAGAACCTAGATGACGATTTACTCAAAGAAAGATGGGATATTGTTGCTTTTCCAAGGGCTCGTAAAAGTGGTGTAAAAAAGTGCCTAAGATGTATTAGAAATTCCGCAATCATAAGGATAGTTATAGATCCATTGGCAGTTCCTGACTCCTCCTAAAATCTAGCGACAAAAGATGTTATTCGATAGTTTCCATCCGTGTAGGTATAGTTGTAGATTGTGATGGAACTTGTCTGATTTCGGCGGTCTTAGAATTGTTGAGAAAGACATAATTAGAGATCTGTCAGTAAAGAAAGTAGGTCTGAGAACAATGATCGTGTCATCCATGCTGATGTCACCAGGTACATTAACATCAGATGTTCCTGGTCTTGGTCACAACTTGCGGAATAAGATCTGTCGGTGGAAACGCTAAGGCAATCATTCCCTCCCATGATATTGACATTTGCATCCACTGCATAGAGCACAAGGATCTAGGACCATACTTAGATAGATTTGCAAATTATTGAACAGATCTCTATTTTAGGTTGTTTCCATTTCATTGGTATCTGCCTGAAGGAGTGTTCTGAATGAAGTCTTCATTCTGTTGTCCAAATCTTGTCAGGGGCATGGTAGTGCACCTGAATGAATGTTGACTTTCCCTATGTTGACTTTCCCTATGGCCACTATGTTGACTTTCCCTATGGCCACTATGTTGCCTCTAGACTGTCCAAAACGTAGGATCCATAAGCTCTTGAGAGTAAGTGCCTCCCAATCTGATATAGGCAATACTGTGGTGTTGTCCATAGCAACTAGTAGTGATGAGTCCTTGAGTATTGCAGCCCAGTTCCTGATAGCTAATACTACTGCTCACATCTCAGTATGCTGATTTGGGCTAGTGTTTATAGCTCCATCCAACCTGATGCTGTCATGTCTTCTAGATGAGCTCCTCGGGCTGTGATGGCATCCTGATTAGCTTTCCTTGTATGACATTGTCAGGGTTCATCCTCCAGGCAAGGTCCCTGAACACTAGGTCTGTAGGTGTTATGGCAGAGTCTAGCTGTTGGGCTCGATGCTGATTCACTAAGTTCTGAAAGTATCAGCAATGCTTCTGAATGTGAGAGCCTGCACAGATGTAAGTGTTCCCATCATCCATACGTCGAGATTCTAGAGTGGTGAAACAGCCCATACCTCTGCACATTTTGGGCTGCAGCTCTAATTTTTCTGGAACCACCAGAAACCCACAATTTCTGAAGAAATCCCTCAGACAATGTGAGACGTCTAAACGCTTGTCTACATCAACATTTGGAGACAGGGAAATCGTTAAGGCATTCTTCTTTTTGTACCAAAATATACCAGAGAGAATAACCAGATCTGCTGGGTTCAGGTCGACAACAGCTTCCTTGTCTCTGAGTTTGTAGACGCTATCATCGTTGCTGAAAGTTTGGGTTTGTGAAGGTGATATCAAGGTTACACTAGGTGTGTCAGCAAAGAGGTCTCTTTGCAAACTAAGTCAAATACCGCTTTGGCCATACTATCCAGGTAACCACGTAGCGTCTGGGCTATGTTACCTGTAACCTCTAAGCTTATCTGATCATCAGCTGTATCAGATATGTGGCTGGTGATATTGCCACCATCACTCTGGTCAAAATCAGGTTGCAAGAGTAGAAAATCATGCACTATAACTTATGCTGACCAATCAAAGGAGCTTTGAGGGGCCCCTTCTGCTGCATCTAAGACTTAGTTACCCACATGGTCCATATGATATCAATCACCCCTGTGCCTGGTGCGATCATTACGGCTGGTGTACGGCTGGCTGAAATTTCCACCATGACTGAGGACTGATGTAGTCAGCAATGGTTGTTCTAAGTCATGGTGACCTGGCGATGTGCTGTCTAGTTGTGACTTTCCAGTCGTGGCTTCAAAACGTCGGCTTAGGGTGATTGTGGCTGACGGCTCTGGCCTTGACTTAGTGATGAGACCTCGATTTGTCACATTTACACTTTTTATGGTGTCCGATGGTGAGGAAATGATATTCTTAGAGCCATCACATTTACCCATTGTACAGTCAAATCGGAAAATGGAAAGTGTGTTGCTGGGAAGAAATTAATGACAGACAAAAGCGAAAAGCAAAACTGAATGAAGGACACTGGCAGGACCAACATTTTCGCTCGTATTGGAGTTCTATTGACATGTGGACATCTTAAACAGAGCATGGTGGATGTTTTATTGTATGCAATGTAAATGGAGGTGTAATCTGAGAGGAATACCCGAAACATGTGAATATCAACAATACCAGAAAGTAAGGTCACCATGACTTCGCCACCAGTCTAATTGTCACACAGTTCTCAAATAATGATTGCTGTGATTGTATGAACCACCACTTGGGGGACAACATCAGTACCTGGGAAGCCATGGGTACAGCACTGATAATATCTAATCTAATCTCGTCATCATACCGGTAATCAAGCATAAAATTCTCAGTATTGGTATCCTTTGCAATTCTTTTATGGAGTGTCAGCATTAATTTCTGCATATTTCGAACACTAGAATCTTCGATGGAGTTATATCCTTGTGGGTTGTCACAATGTTTGATGGCACTGTCCTGGTAATAAGCAGAGAGGTCTTGCATTGTAATCCATAATGACTGGCACGGGGGTGGTAATCAAAATGTAGCATCTTGTACTCCCTGTTGATAAAGTTTACCATACGGCACGGTCATCACCCTCACTGGTCCTTATCTGTCACCCTTGAAGCCCATTTTTGGTGTCCCCGCCTTGATATTGCTGGAATATTGCTAAAAGCGGCGTGAAACCAAACTCACTCACTCACACCTCTGTCACCCAGGTCTTGGACAGTCCTCTACTACCTCACTGGTGGCCACATGCTTCTTCACAAGTTGGCTAATATAGTGGAAACCGCCTAAGTAAAACCCGCTTAACTAAACAGACCAGATAAGTTGTAGTTGGTGATGTTGTTCAAGCATCAATGACAGGAATATCCCCGCTTCAATAATTTGGTGAGTGAGTGAGTGAGTTTAGTTTGACGCCGCTTTTAGCAATATTCCAACAATATCACGGCGGGGACACCAGAAATGGGCTTCACATATCAATAATTTAGTAGTGCACATAATCATAGATCAAAGTGCTTGGCGCTTTTGCTGCACGTGCAACCCATAGCTTTTGATAGGTGGTGCTTAATTGATGATCATGTGTATATGGTCATACCCTTTTGACATTGCCTTATTCCTTTTACATGCACATTCTTTTGCTAATGTGCATGTACAACATTATGGCTGCCAGTGATACATTCAACCAACGTTTTGACCATGTCTGGGCCTTTAAGGCCCATACTATACAGCGTAAGAAATATAGAACAGGTTAACATATATTCATCATTATGTGCTTGTTTATAACCATATTTAGTCCTTTCTTCATTTTTATCCATTGAAACAGGTGGGAGAAGTGTTTGTATATATATTTGCAAACTTCGATTTTCACACAGACAGTTGCTGATATCAGTTCAAAGTAAATGCATTGCAGAATACAAAACGTCATCATGGTGACTATTGGCAGCTGTGCGACATGTTGAACATAACCCATCGTCATCATTGTTCATAATACTAAGAATACATCCTCTATTACACCTGTTAAAATCTGAATTTCAGTTATAGTGATACATCAGTCACAAATACATGATTATGGAATGATTTATATAGGTAGAGGTTATATAAAAATAATACCTACATTTGACAAGCAGCTCCACCCTCTGGGTGACAGGTGCCCCGATGTTGTTGGTGGCAGTACAGGAGTAGTTCCCTCTTTGTCTACAGTCTGCTGACTCCAGTCTGTATGTTGCTGTCAGGGAGTTATCTGCCCTTGTCAGCTCTTCAGTTCCATTCAGTAACCTGATGACTGATTTGGGATTACTGTCAACCTGGCAGCTCAAGGTGGCTTGATCCGATTCGCTAACAGTCACTGAACGACTGAGCGAGTTGATCATAAACATACTTATATTGACAGGATCTGAAACAAAAACGCAATGGACTATTAAAATGAAAAACACCAGCTTTTATTAACACATAAGACACCCTTAAAATGTTGGTGTGGTTTGCAAAAGATAACTTCCATTTTGATAACACAATCAATCGTTGTGATAAACAGCTGTATAAAGGAACAGTGTGTTTCATTCGTAATTCTCCGAGAAAAACTGTCTGAATTACTGCAAATATAGAAATGGCTCCATCAGCATTTTGTTTTCATTCTAATTCAACATCATTTTAACTGAATTCAACCTTCCAACCACAGGGCTCATCCAAGTGAAGTCATACTGTCACACCATACTGTGTAATAGTGACCTTGACCATTCAGTGAGATGTGAGATAAAACAGTTTACTATAATTTTCAACATTCTTTGCTTTCTGAAGAAAAGGTGTTCAAACAAGCCATGGTAGACTTAATTTCATCAAACACACAAAGTTAAGCTTCACTGGTCCTATAGTTTCCAATGAAACATAAAACAGAGTGTGCATATTGACAATACGTATTCCTAATACAGGACATTTACAATCCAAAACACACACTCACGTGATAACGTCTACATAGATTGACATAGGCACTGGAAGAAACCTTATATGTGCTTGAAAAACATGGAAAGGTATTTAAGTTTTGCAAAGAGATGAGCATTTGGAAGTTGGGTATTTTGGTCTTGCTTCCAAGGGGAAAAACTCTTCACTCTTCGAAAAAATAAACTATTATCTGAACAAATAATCGATTACAGTTTAGAGTCTCTACTTGGATACACATAACTTTAAGACGAACCAATATCAGGTTCTGATAAGACGTACAGGAAAGTCTTCTGTTTAACTTTCTAGACACAATGTCTTGAATCAACAGTTTAAGTTTCAATATCAGTTATTGTCATTCATGTCTGATAGCTTGTCCAAACTTGTGTCCATGGAAATCGCGAAAAATATGTGAAAAAAAATCTGACAAAAAAATCTGTAATTTTAGGTTCTGTTATTCATTTATGTCTACCTAGTTTTGTTGAGATATTTTGAACGGTTTCCGAGTTGTGCTCTGGAAGCAAAGCCCACCAAGAATCAGGCTCTATCAAGGATCGACCAAGGCCAGGGCATCCAAGGAAGACCTCTAGTGAAAGATCGCACTCTGGCCTGTTGCATCAGTGGTGAACCCTTTTCTCAACGAGCACACCTCTGAATCCACAGACGTTTGTGCATAGCCATCTCAAAGTTCCTAGTTTAAGGTCCAGATTAGGTGTCAAATTCTTGATGTAACTCATTTTACATCAAAGGCAAAAATCTGCATTGGTGTCTAAATCTTTGGTCCTTGAGACGGATCCATTTGTAAGACAAAAGCAGGTCCCTGCTTCATGTATAAAGGTCTTCTGAGAGTTTGGAGGTGCATTAAGACTGATTATGTGTCCAGGTACATTCATCCTACTGTTCCTTGCTGTGTCCCTCCATGATTGTAAACTGACATTGGTGGCTGTATGGAGAAACATCACATCACATCACATCACATCACATCACATCATCACATCACATCACATCACATCACATCACATCACATCACACCACATCACACCACATCACATCACACACCACACCACACCACACACATCACATCACATCACATCACTGACATTCTTGATCAAGTTGTTGTGTCTCATTTTGATAAAACCCCATTGGCTTCCCACCCCATATCCATGGACAGAAACGCCGGACCACATCATTCCAGCATGGTGGGAGAGTTCCCACGAAATAATCCTAACTCTTAATTGGGTCTAAACAAATGCTGTAACAGTGACAGTTTTGGCAATTTGTCACAGTCATATGCATTGTATTAACAGGTATTTAGTAAGCAGAACAACAACTAAATGTTAACTGAGCTCTTCCAAATCCTGGTTCATTCTCAAAACATCGTTGAAAAGTTAAAACAAATGTTTACAGAAAATGTTGCAAAAACGTTTCATAACTTTACAATTTCACGTGGATAAAACATCACCAAAAATTTCACAAAATGGTTTTGAAACAATTTCATTTTAGCTAGGCATCTGTTTGTTGATGTCAACCAAATCTCTAATCCTTGCATTCTGGAGTTGTGGCTTCTTGACCAAAATGTAGGAATCCTCATCAACTGAGTGCAGTATGAGGCTTTATGGTTCTTATGGAGAACTTTGTTTCTCACGAGTCTTATGTTGTGCACAAAGATATAGAAGCAGCAGATTTGGAGATGGAACAACAGTGAGCCTGTCATGTAACACCAGCTTCACAGTAACCATAATCCTAGTTGGACATATAAGGAGGACGCACACACATGAAGCCTGGAATCACTTGTACCTGTTTCAACACATCTGGTATCAAACTGATATCTGGAGTGGTTGGAGAGTGGTATTGATACATATGCCTGTGATGTGCAGTCTATGATCTATATGGTACCTTGCAGTTTTAAAGCAACACCCTGCTATGAAAACAATGAAGTTATAATGAAATAAACCAAATTTATCCTGGGTACATAATATATGGACAAACCCAGGATAGAGTAAAGTCAAGAAATTATGTTTTTGTCA